>NC_000076.6:20660542-20875542 GCF_000001635.26 Mus musculus
TGTCTCTGAAGCAGGCACTCCACTCACTGAGTGTGCCCATTTGCCCTCCACTCACTGAGTGTGCCCATTTGCCCTCCACTCACTGAGTGTGCCCATTTGCCCCTCGTTCTATAATTATGAGTTCTCATTCACAAACAGAAGTTTTGAATGATTCAAAAAATATCCTTATGGAATTATTATTGATTACAGAAGGTCAGGGTAAGGCTAACACAAACACACCTTCATTAAAGGAGACTGAGCTTTTTCATGTCACCTGTGAAAAATAGAGAGTGGCTCTATTTAGAGGTATAAGACCCAGACACGAGTTTGGTTCCCTGTCTGTCAGAGGAGAGTTGCAATGCTTGCCTCAAAGCTCTGTTGGGAAGACAGAATGAGCTAGCTAATTTCAAGTGTTGTGTGAACTGCAGTTGTAACAAACTGGAGAGGTAAGGATGCTGTGTGTATGATATCCTGTCCCTGTTAGCTTCAATTTACACAATTCCTTCACAAAGCAGATACAGCCTAGCAGCCATTTCTCATATAAAGCGATTCACAAGAAGGCGAAGGCAAGAACTCAAGGTTATTCAGCTAGCGAACGGCACAGGCAGGATCCAAGCTCTTCCTCCTGGAGTTGTTTCTGCCTACACAGCATGTATTAAAATGTGCATTTTGCCTAAAGACTTCTTTTGTAATAAACACAGGGGCTTCCATGATCATAGCAAAGATGAAGAAGAGTCTACCATCATGTTGAGGAACAACACGTTTACACGTCCGTAGACAGAGGTTCAGAGCAAGCACATGACTGTCTGTATATTACATAATTTTTAATTTATTTGGTAGCTGTAACGTCTCTCTATAAACTTACTAAAATATGTGCCATATATGATATAATATTTTTAACATTTATATTTATATAAACTAATTTAATATTTGCATGAATATTAAAATATATTACATCTATAGAAATTATGTTTATATTATTTAACTTTATAATATGTATGTTATATATGATATATCATATATTGTGTTGTATATCACATGTCACAAATTGCATATTATATATATCTTAGTAATTTTACGATGTAAACAAAACAAGACCAAAAACTTCCTGGGTTTACAGCTGTAATATCTGGCTAACAGGATCCTTAGGTGAGCCTCCTCCAAAGGCTTCTTGTGTTCCTTGTTAGGTCAAACTGAACAAAGCCGCCATTATCTGCTGGCCTTATTTCTCAATTGAAACTGAAAACTTAAGAGAAAAGTCAGCCTTGGGTCACAGCAGTGGGAAGACTGGCTCAGCTTGCTCTGCTCTGACGCTCCAGCCATGGAGGCCTTTCATTTCCAGCAGCCATGTGTGGCTCTCTCCACAAGCCGAACACACAGTGCCCTGGGGAATGACTTCCAGACTCACTCCGTGGACCTGAGACCAGGATAGCCATCTCAGGCCTTCCCTATTTCTCTCTACTAGGAACAGCAATCTGGGGGCGGGGGCAGGGGGGAGTTTTAAACAAAAACACATGACAGTTACCTTTTCCAAGTCTTCAGAAGACCACAGAGGATATAAACAACAGAAAGGAACCCTCCTAGGAACCACAGGACCAACTTGATGCGACACATATTCCCTGCCCAACCATAAACAGAATGCCTGAAAATCCCCTCAACGTCTCCGTGGCATACCCACAAGTCACACCGGAGAATGTCCCCTGATGCTTAAAAGAAGAGCACCCTTTAAGCAAAATTCTAAGTATTTCTAAAGCTCCCTTAGAAACTGTGTCCTAGCGTGGATCTCATTTTGGAGGAATCCTACCCTACTTTTCCTGACACCTGGACTCTGTTTTGGAACCACTAGGGGTCTAGTGGCGGGAAAAGAATAAAATTGTTAGTTTTGGATTCAGAGAAGGGACTCTGGGCAGCTCGAGCCTGGCGAACATGGCTCCGGCAGGCCTTGCCCTTCCTCCCGCACCCCCCCCCCCCTTCTCTCTGCCTTGCTAAAAAGTGTTACATTACATTCCCAAAACTAGCCACGAAGGTCTGTTCCCTTATTTGGCCACTTCCTCTTCCCGAGGCTGACCACCAAAGTCCAGCTATGAGAGTATTGAAGTCCAGTAATCAAAAAGCCCCCTTTGGCTCACCTGATTAACATGCCCAGTTAAAATATACCACTCCATCCTAGCCCTTTCTAACACAGGCTTCCCCTTTCTCTCTTAAAAGTCGTACCTGCAAGGTCATTTGCTGCTGTTTCTCCACCTGAGCCAGAAAGCAGCCACTTTTAACTTTTCCTTCCCTCTGAATAAAGGATGTCTCTGTGAAAACAGGTGTGTGGGTGTGGTTTGTGCCTAACCTGGGGTCCAGGAGGGAGCCCCCCCCGCACTTTTCGAGGGTCTCCTTCAGAGATGACACAAAATGAACGCCTCGATATGCCCCCACCAGACTCATAAAGTTCCTAGGCGGAGATCTTAGTCTCAGCTACAGTGAAGTAACTGGTCATAAATTATTGAAAAAGTTGACAAAATAGTCCAGCCACTGCTTCAGAGTCTAGAAGATGCTGAGCACAGAGCTGTGGTCCCTGAGAGAAAGGGCTCCCACGGCAAGAGCTTGTGGTGGTACAGCCAGAGCAGCGCGCAGTGATCCTGAACGGAGAAGGCAGGCAGGGTGTTTGCGCAGCTGTGGTGACTAGATGCTGAAGCAGGAACTTCAGAGAAGAGGAACAGGAGACTTGCAATAAGTCTCATTAATGGGTGAACAGATGGCTCTCGCTAAAAGACAAGTGAAAAGCCTTCAGAACTGAAAATAGTGTAATATTCTCTATTGAAAACTTATTAGGTAGGACATTTCAGCAGGTGGAACACTGAGGGATTTTTTTTTAAAGACGTAATATTGAAAATGGGAAACTAAAACTAAAAACTGTAGAAACTGAATCACAGCTACAGAACGAAGATTGAAAACAAATTCCTGCAAACTTTTGCAAAATGTGTAAGTTTAATTCTAAGGATGTGTATAGAAATGCAAAGATCCTGAAAAGCTGAAACAACTAAGAAAAGAATAGTGTAAGAGAACTGCAAGTTACTAGAATGCTAGAATACTAGGTAAGCATTAGTGTACACACTCAAGTAGTTATCTGTGTGTATGTGTGTGTGGACAGACTTTGGATAGGCTGTGGGGCAACACTGTGGGTGGAAATGCAAAATGAAACATAGCTTGATGATTTCTTACAAAGGTGAGTGTTTACCTACCCCACCACCTACCAATTCTACCCCTAGCTTTTTACTCAAGAGAAATGAAATGTTTCTTTACAAAAATACGTGGACAGAAGTTGTTTGTCGAGTCTTTTCTCCATGATGGACAAAATCCAAGACCATCCAAAATGGCTACCAACGAGAGAATAGGTAACTTTGGTTTTTATCCATAGGAAGGAAAGGTACACAGGGGAGAACAAATCAGAAAGACCTGCAATTCCCATGATGCTCAGAGAACATCAGGCAAGGGTAAAGAGGACAACCACAAAAGAGTTTATTCTGTGTACTTTCATACTATTCTATGTCATATAAAACTAATCTGTAGTGGAAAAAACTGCCCCAGGATTACTTGCACTGAAGGGAGATTGGATATGGCCTAAGGAGACTTCTGTAGGTCAGATACAGTTTATTCTCTATGCACTGTACATTATGAACAGTATGTATATTTGCCAAAATCCTTCAGTTGTAACACATGAGATCTTTGTACTGTATTCAAATTACATTTTGTTTTGTTTATTTGTTTTGTTTTGTTTTGTTTTCAAGACAGGGTTACTCTGTGTAGCCCTTACTGTTCTGGAACTCACTTTGTAACCAGGCTGACCTCAAACTTCAGAAATCTGCCTGCCTCTGCCTCCCAAGTGCTGGGATTAAAGGTGTGCACCACCACTGCCCGGCCTGGCCTCAAGTTACATTTTCAATTGCTTCAAGAAATATAGTTAATGGCATTTCCAGACAAATGCCAATTAAAATTACAATGAGATACTCTATGGGATGCCCCTCCAAGCACAGCTAAATTAAACAGACTTATGATACCAAAGATTGTCAGTGATATGGGAAATCTGGAAGCTTCCTGAATTGCTGGTAGGAACTGAAGTGCTTTGGCCCTTTCTTCTAGAGGTAAACACACCCTACCTATGACCCAATAATTCCACACCCAGATGTTCATTTGAGAGAAATAAAACACTCATCCACATCAAGATTTGTGTAGCTCTTATGGAAAAAGTTTCAAATCTACAAAACCAGCAGTGTTGATCAACTGGGAAATGTGTAACTCCATTTTGACACATGGGCACACTGGAATAATAACCAGTAAGCCCAAAGACTGAGTGTTGATGGCGGTGCCAATGGAGATAAATCCCTTAAAGCATTATCCAATATGATTATTATTCAAAGCTGAGCTGCAGATGACTCTGTGCCTCTGGAAGGCAGAGCTCTGAGGTCAGGAAGCAGGACCACTGGTGCCAGTGGGGTCAGCACAGCATGAGAAAATGTATTCAAGGGTCACAGTATTAGGGAGGCTGAGAACCATTGGCTTTAGGATATGCCACTGTGAAAGATTAAGGTGGGAGGAGGAGGAGGAGGAGGAGGAGGAGGAGGAGGAGGAGGAGGAGGAAGAGATAAGACTTAAAGCTGTATGTCCATGCCTGGGCTCCATAGATGCCTATAATCTTAGCACTTTGGAAGCAGAGACAGAAGGATTGTGAATTTGAGATCATCCTGAAGTACATAATAAGACTCTACCTCAAAGTCAACAAGAGCCATAAGAAGACGAGATAAATTGCCCAGGGCAGCCCTTGGTCACTAAGATCTCTGAGTCACACTATTCTCTAGACAACTCTGGAAAGCCCATCCATCAACATGCCAGTGATATATGTGTTATGGTAAAAAAAAAAAAAAAAAAAAACAAAAGAAGGCAATGCAGTCATTGTCAGCCAGGAGTTTGCTGTCTCCAGGAGCAGACAAGCTCATCACTCTCAGAATAAAAAGGGTCCCATGAAGCAACATTGCGTATCTGCTCTCAGCACTTTAGATGGCGCCAGGAAGTTCTGATACCTGCCATGAATACAAATTCCTTCAAAGAACACTTGAAAAGGGAAACCAAAGGACATCAAAGGCACCAACGAAAACTAGGGCTTTATTAAAGCAAAAATAATTGCTCATAATTTTGAAGATCAATGGAAAAAGGGAAATTCTTCTTCCTTTTTATGCTCCAACAATGCCTTGAATTGGGACACCTGGTAAAGGGGGAGATCCTGGGAGGGGTAGGGATACGAGATGAGGTGAACTCTTTCTACAGAGAAGACGGGTAAGCTTGGAGGCAGGAGGAATGTGTCCTATTGGGTGAGCAATACCTCCATTGAGACTGGAGAATCAAGCTTTAGCATTCTGGGCAGATGATATTTTTATGGGGAATGACAGATAAGAAAAAAAAGTGTGGCCAAAGGACAAATACATGAGGTGACATCCGGATTTGTGCAACTTTTGCAGTGGGTCCTGGACTGGGACTCATACTGTTATTTATTTATTTATTTATTTATTTATTTATTTATTTATATTAGATGAGACACTCTGTGGTGGTGAGAGGAGGGAAAGAAGAAATAATCTATGAGTTCCTATATAGTTATTAGCACATGAGTGTGATCAGTAAATGCTTGGTATTATTGTTCCTGCAATGTGACTGGGATTTAGAGTCAGAAGGAGTCTGAAGTGTAGATGGACCAATTGCTTCAGACTGCCTCAGTGATTCCCATGAAGCATCAGTGTGCAGGTAATACTCAGGCCCAGGTGAAATGATGGCTGCCTTGTCCCCTATGATCTGGCTCCCACATTGATTAAATGATCTCAGGCAAGCTTCTTCAATTTGGTCTGCAGTTCCTTGTCTGTAAATGGGAATGCTGAAAGTCTATTTCTAAGACATTTAAACGAAATCGTGCCTATAACTAGTCATATGATGGAAGCCATTCTTAGATGTTACTGTTCTCAACGGCTCAACTGTCACTTTCTCAGAGACTCACACTGGATTCTCTTCTTGGCTTGTTCATTTTCTTCTTTCTGGAATGTTCTTTCTCACTGTTGATGACCTGTCCTGCCTGACCTCTGAGTTCCCTCCTCCCGTTATCGTCTTCTCTCACCCTCAACTTGCTTTAGAACATTTAAAATTGGAAGGAGAATATTTTGCAATTGATACTGGACTTAAGTATAAGCCTTTGCCTGTATTTAATCAAAATAAGGAAGTGAGTCTACACTCGGCCCCTATAAGCACTTTCCCAACATCTGCTTTCATATCCTTTCTGTGATAGGAAATCTGATGGTTTTAGAACCCTCTAACTTCCTTTCAGAAATATTATTGTGTGAACTTTGAGTTCCCACATCCAAACGGACCTTTGTACCTGTGTCACCTGCCATAAACACTATGCAAACTAAAAATGCAAGGCACACATGAAGATTTAACAGTTCTGATAGGCAGCTGTTTGATGACCAAAATATCCTTCCAATATGTTACCTGTGTAAAATTATTTTTCTCTTTCTGCAAGCTCTTGAAAAGTTTTTAATAACCTCTCATTTCAGGGCCCCACAGAAAATACATGAAATTCACAAAAAAGACTTGTGACTACCACATTGACAGAGAAAATTAGGATTTTTGTGGTTTTCTACATAGGTCTAAAGTGTCTGGCTTCATGAGAGACTATCCTCATATGCATCAAAAGTAGAAACATAAAAACAGGGATAACATGGTAAAAAGTCATCCAAATATAAATATTGAAATGGCCATCATAAAAATGGGCATCTATACCTGACCCTACCTGTAAAGGCATCTATCTAAAGACTATCTTAAATTGTATATGTCACCTACTTTATATTGTTTTGAAAGTAAGCTCAAAGGTAGAGATGCTATTTGCTGAAGGTTAGATCTATCTGCTGAAGGTTAGACCTATTTATTCAAGGTTAGACCTATTTGCTGAAGGTTATAGCTGCTTATTGAAGGTTAGACCTATTTGCTGAAGGTTAGACCTATTTATTGAAGGCTAGACCTATTTGCTGAAGGTTAGACCTATTTTAGTTTCTGATAAGTGAGAATTCCACATCACATTGGAAAAAGAAACACATACCCATGGTAGGCAAAGTTATTCATCTGGTTGCTGGAGAAAGTCTACCGTTCATCTGAAATCAGGACAATCAGGTTTTGCTTATATTTTCCCCTGGACAACTGTGGGTGTGAAAAATTTAATGGGCCATTAGAATTTTCTTGCCAGAGCTAATTATTTATAGGGACAGCTTATGACTTAGAGTTTTCCCAGGCTTCTTACAAGTAAAGACTATTTCTAATGAGATACTGTAATTAGTGACTTATTTCTCATAGCCAAACATTTTTACTTTTTTAATTCTTACATTGCAAACATTTCCCTCCAGTAATCTGTGTGTATAGGGTACAGAGTCGCACTACCAACTGCATAATTACTGTCCCAAATCCAGTTTTTAAAAACAGCATCTCTATCATGCTTCTGACGCCAGAAGGTAGCTTAATTATAAAGAACAATGATCAGGAATATTCCAAGGGTATGGAGTCACGTTTAGGAAAGTGTCTTCATGTTATGAAACCATGTTATTGGCAGTGCAATCAAGGCATTCTTGAGTTTCAACCTTCCTTGTGTAGAGACGTAATTGAGCACTGTTCCTGCAAACAGCTTAAAAGCAGCACACTTGTCAGGGATCTGAGTCCCAGGTGATAAAAACGTGCTTTTTCATGTAGTAGCAGTTAAGGACACAGTTAAGAAGAATAACTGGCATTAGGCATGCACTCTAAAACTGCTGGAGGCTTTGACTTGAGCTGTTCAACTTAGACCTGCTCCTGAGGTCATGGATACGCGTTGGTTGAGGGGCCTAATGCTGTGGCTGCCAACTTTGACTTTGAGGTACTCTGCCTTGCACTTCGCTTTTGTCTCTGCTATCTATAAACGCTGACGGGAGAAGTTTAGTAGCTCCAGGTTCTGTGATGATATTCCTATCGTTGTTTTTATGCAGCTGCATCTTTGTTCAGAGATTTTCATCCTCTGGAAAGAGCAGGTAGGTGGTCAGTTAGGAATTGATTTGGTTACCATAGCAACTCTAATATGGAGGTTAAAATTTCACATGGATTCAAGAGAAATCTCGTTAACTATATATCTACAGTGGCATCCTGGGAAAAGTGGTATGGAGGTTTATTTTAAGAAGAGGTGGGTGGAATCTCGTTAAATTGAGTGAAGAAAAAAGTGGAAATGTGTTTTGAAAACAATAGCAGACAGGGAAGACACTCGAGTCTCTTCTTACACAGTTTTACCCATTGTGTGCCTCTCAGGGGTGAGACTGCTGGGCAAGAGCCCCAGGCTTTGGTGTGAAGGGATCCTGTGTAACATTCACAATAGGAATGTCACAACATAGACACTGGGCAGGCCAGGATGACGGCCAAATACAAGCTTAGAGCCCCTGATTTCCAAGACTGTAGCCAGTAATACAAGGGTAAAGATTTCTGTTATTGTTTTTAAAATTTGAAAATCACTCGATGATTAAACTTCAAATATTGTTGAAAATCACTCTGTCATTTTCTCCTGAGTACTGATTTATTCAAGAAGTTCTATACAGTGACTGCTGTTTTGGTGCTGGGGATAGAGTTCTCAGACACCCCAGGCATGTGATCCACCTTCGCGCTGCACCCCACCTTTACAAGCTATCTATTGCAAGTTCCTCGCTGGGCTGGGCTTGGTACTGCCTGTGGCTTCTGGCTAACATAGTCTGTAAGTCTCCCATGGCCTGTTTTGCTAGGTGTCCCAGCTCATGTTATTCTGAACTGCAGACTTCCACGCAGCCAGGAAAGGACGCATATACCTTTGAAACAACAGCTTCCAACTAGGAAAACAGGGCTGAAGCGTTCTGAATGTATGAATATTATTATTTTTTATTTTTTTAACAATTGAAGAGGAGGATAAGTGGAGGGCCGCTCAAGCACAGGGCAGAAAAATTCTCACCCCTCTGCCTTTTCTAGAGCAAACCAGTAGAACGAGGCCTGCTAACGCCACTCCAAAAGTGACCTGCGTACATTCCAGCTGCTAGACACACAATCGATCCTTTCTGTTGGCGAAAAGGCCTGGGATTCATGCTGGCTTTTGCGTAGTGCGTTCAGCGTCATGTTGGCCCACTCCCTTGTGCCCTTGCACCCACACAGAGAAAGAAAGAGAAGCAGGCAAGACTAGTGGAGCTCAGATTGTACAAATGCATCCAGCCCCAGGCTTTGGAGCTGCCTTCCGGCTAGGATCAGGCCCAGATCTGTACATGTATAGTATTTTTACAGACTGTAAGAACACAACAATGAATAAATATAAATTTTTTGACAGAGAAGGAACGGTGTAATGATTAGAGTGGGAAGAAATCAATGGAATGTTTTTAAGTTTTTAGCTATAACTACGGGCAAAGGTTGTACAAGCGGATAAACTTCTCTTTTGTCATTTATTTTCTGTATAACTAATTATGTATCTTAAATATTCATCGTCCAAGCCCCAAATATATGTACATGTATAATCATGACTATCTATCACATACTCCTTAGAAAACTGGATCATTCTAAAGCATTGTATCTTATTTATTTATTTACTTATTTACCAAAAATCAAATCAAATCCAGGTATATTTACTAAGTGGAATATCTTCCTTGGAAGTAAAAATTCTCAACTATGTTAGAAGCACTTTGGTTAGTTTGAAATTTCATATTTTAATTTGCATTTTTGTCTTTGCTACATTAACATGCCAATGTAACTACATAATTGTCAGTTCTTAGTATAGAAAATAAAAACCTTAGGCCTCTTGTCCAAAAAATATCGCATTCATGATGGGGACGGCAGAGCGGGAAATGGTGCTTAACAATCTGGCATGGGAGCGTACCGCGCACGGGCGTGTTTGTGTGTGTGTGTGTGTGTGTGTGTGTGTGTGTGTGTGTGTGTGTGTGTCTGTGTCTGTGTCTGTCTCTGTGTGTGTGGTACCTGTGTATCACACAACTTATTTGCCCATGAACCAGTCCTAAATATGACTTCTAGAAATTCTAAATGTGTTCCCGCTCAGCTTTCCAAAGAACAAATGCTTTCTATGCACAGCAAATGTTTCTCACGGAGACTGTTTCCCTAAAGGTCCATGCAAGAAAGGGTTGTTTCCTGTAGATGGCGCTGTTCATGTGTACTTTGTGCTTTGGGGAGGCAGGGTCTTCTGGGCGGTCCTTCAGTGGTTGGGAATAAGTTTCTGAATGGGCGGTGGCAACCTAACCCTCCTTTTCTGCCTTGCTTCCAGCAGATGTGGTAAGCAGGTTCCTATGGCACGAGCGCTTCATTTGTTGCTTTCCCTATCCCCTCTGGAAGACTAAACTCAACGGATCTCCTGTACTGTGAACTGGAAACTAAAATCCCATGGGCCAACCTTTTCTCTATATAAACTGATTGTCTCTGGTGTTTTGTTATAGTGACAGAAAACAAGCAAAACTAACATACACAACGGGTAAATTATCCCTTTGTGGTTAACATGTAGCAGTGAGGTGTATATTTTTACTTATACAGAAGGCTAGGAACATGGTCTCTGACCTACATAGACTCTTTGGAGATCTCTGTATGTACTACAAAATACAAAGAAGTACAGAAATGCATTAACATTTTTGTTGACATCATGATAGAAAATAATACCATGCCCCTGTACACTTCTAGATGACTTTATATATAGTATTTGATAAAGTTTAATAGGACTAATGTGTTATTAGGAGATCTTGAGATGGTTTAGGATCTTTTACAAGGAAGTTGGTTAGGAATGTTATTTCAGTGGTTCTCAACCTGTGGGTCAAGACCCCTTTTGGGGTCGAGTAACCCTTTCACTGGGGTCGCATATCAGATATCCTGCATACCAGATATTTACATTGTAATTCATAACAGTAGAGAAATTAAGTTAAGTAGCAATGAAAATAAGTATATGGTTGGCAGGGGATCGCCACAACATGAGGAACTGTATTAAAGGGTCACAGCATTGGGACCCATTTCTTATCAGAGTGTCCGTTCACACAGGAAGAAAGTGAATCAAAGCTATTTATTGCTTATAAGAATGTCTAGATTTTCAGGAATGCAATTTTTGAGAGCAAGTCCATGAGTAATGTGAGGTCCATGCTGCAGAGATGGAATTTCTAGGCCACTGCCACCTTGACTTTACGTTATTTAATTCTGTGTTTGTCAGGAGGTGACATAAACAGATTCAGCCCCTGATGGACTCCGAGGGGGTGTCCTGGCAGCATCTGCTTTATTTCTGGGTGGATACATCCCCACGTTCTGACTTATCACAGGGCCGGCTGCTTGTTCTACTTGGCAATCATTGAATTTTTGACAAAGCAAATAGTCTGGCCTCAACAACCTCGAAAAAGTCCAGTTTAAACAGAGAATTCCTGCCCATACCATGTGGTATTTAAATATAAATAAGACATTTGGTGTGATATGAACAAACCCAGGAGCAGAACAATTTAATCCTGAGGACCTCTTATTTAGTTGCTAATATTTTTTTATAAAATATGTTTTATTGAAATACAAAAGGGAATCATAATAATTAATTTATAATTTGTTTTATGTTTTGCTTTGGGAAATTACAAGTTGTTTTCTGACGTACTTCTCATGTATCTTACCTTTTAATGTTTGTGTAATAATTCTCCTAAGAACACTTTTCAGTATACTCGTTTTTAATTTCCATGACCACTCAAGCCCAGCGATGCCATTAAACTCCATCCCCCAATTCTTCTAAGCATATCAGTCTTTATATACGAAATTCCCTTACAATCACTTTTAACAGGAACTCAGTATTTTGATTCTATTTTAATCAAAATAGATGCTGTCGTTTACAGCATTTCTAGATCAGTTTGGGTCGTGCAGACTACAGTGGAAATTCCAAAGACTCAAAATTCCTTTGGATTGACATCATCCCTAAAATATACTGAGAGATTCCTAAATATCAGAGGCATTTTTCCATGCCCCTGTCCTACAATGCTATATTGTGTTTCTTTGCATTATGTTCCTGGAGGAAGTGTGCTGCAGAGGAAAAATGCACTGAGCAGGAAACGCAGGCCGTAGAGTTGAAGCGTTCTGCGGTCGTGTGATCTTAGGCAAGTGACAACCACTTGTTTTTCTCAGTAACATCGCACTGATAGAGACTGCGCTCAGACAGCTCTTGCAAGGATGGAATGGGCAGGAGTCCTTTAACTCCATGTCTGTCAGGAGGAGCAGATGGAGCTGAACGCTGCTTTGTACATCAATGCTTCAGATTGCCAAGTAACAGCCCTTACTTAAAACTCACAGCAATCAGGCATCAATAAGCACATTTCTTTTAAAAGAAGATGCACAGAATTAGGTGTCTATGTGTTGGCTCGTGTGTGGGTTTGTGTCCGTGAGTGTAGGCGCCCATGGAAGTCAGAAGAAGGTGTCAGATCCCTTGGAGCTGGAGTTACAGGTAGTTGTGAGCTGTCTGATATGGGTACTGGAAATCAAAGTTGGGTCCTTTATAAGAGAGGTCCCTACTCCTGCTGAGTCAGCTTTCCAGCCCCAGCTAAACACTGTTTGGATACGAACAAGCCACCTTGGTAGAAATTGAAGCCAGGTTGAGGACCAAGTGCTGCTTGACCAGCTTTTGAGCAGTTTTATCTTCTGATTCTCACATTCCTAGTCAGCAGAGTTCTACCAACAGCGCCTCAGAGAGTTGCTATGTGGACTGAGCCGATGCATGCCTTTCCAATGTTGAGAGCCATGTGCCTAAGCTACTGTCCTTAGAGTCTTTATTTTGTTTGACTTTATCAGGAAAGAAGAGCTGGGAACCAAATATGAGTTACCTTTTCTTGTTAGAGAAGTCCTCTAAAATATATTCAACACATGCTGTGCCCAAGATACACAGATTACAGATGTGATAAAAAATTTAGGGTTCAAGTAACAGTTATATTATCTAGGTATCTGTCTGGATCCTAGAACTTAGGAGGCAGAGACAGAGGCAGGCAGATTTCTGTGAGTTCAAGGCCAGCCTGGTCTACAAAGTGCATCCAGAACAGGATATAGAATAGCCAGGGCTATTACACAGAGAAACCCTGTCTCAAAGAACCAAATCAAACAACAACAACAACAACAACAACAACAACAACAAACACCAACAATGTTACTTGAAGATTCCTTCAATCATCTCAAATGTTCTATTTTCATAGACCTGTCCCATTTCACTCGCCGTGTACGAAAGGGAGCTTGCCTTATTTTCCACACGAGGTCTGCTGACTCAGGGGACAAAAAAGAACAAATTGTGTAATTTGAGTTGAGAGCAATCATTTTTGCAGTTGTTCTTTTAAAAAAGAAAGAAAGGGAAAAAAATCCTCACATAGAGAGCCAAAACTTGCTTAGAGACCTGTGAGCTCTGCTGCCATTGACGTCACTTGGAAGTTGTGTGGGCAGAAATTGGCTGACTTCCTCCAGTGTGTCTTTTGAAAGCTGAACATACTGGAAAAAAGGCAGTCTTTTAATCTCAAACAACAGTGGGGAGAAAAGTCTCACAAACAGCTCTCCTGTTTATAGCCAAACACCTATCTGAGCACTGTGCTCCTGCGATGAATTTTCTCGGAGCTCAGCCAGGGAGGGATATTCTCCATGTCTGAAATGGTGAACATACAATGTGTAAGTGGAAATTCCTATTTGGATATGGAAACTGAAACTTAGAGGGTTCCAGAATCATTCGTAAGGCCACCAAAGGCCTGCAGCTGGAGTGAACCCCTCACATTCTGTTTTCTAGACCCTTGTAGAGTTCATGATGGGCAGTGGTATTCCTGTACACTTGTCTTCATTATACAGACTCTAGGAGCCAAAGTGCGTATTCATGAGAGCCAGTAGCTTGTCTACTGCACGTCACTAATAGTCGTGGAAACAAGCTAGGCAGAGTCTGTTGACATTGAAGAAAACCTGGAGACAGTTGGGGATC
Organism: Mus musculus; assembly: GCF_000001635.26. Lineage (NCBI taxonomy): Eukaryota > Metazoa > Chordata > Mammalia > Rodentia > Muridae > Mus > Mus musculus. The sequence continues at coordinate 20,674,527 of NC_000076.6, forward strand.
ACAAAATGCTGCCCCTAGATAGTGCCATAGATTAAGGTACTTGTACCAGGAACTTCCTTAATTCTAAGTGTTTTGCTCTCCAAGGGCCCTGCTTGGGGGATAAGAAGAAGGCAGTGCCTCAACTGCACTTCACCATCTAGATTTATTCTTATAAAGATCTGGTCCCCACTCATTAACTCAATCATTGAAAAAGTCTATATTAAAAGTCTATTTTGGAGCCTGGGAGATGCTCAGTTGGTAAAGTGCTTACCTTGCAAGCTAGAGGGCCTGACTTCAATTTCTTGAACCCGTGTTTAAAAAGTGCACTCTTGGAATTCCAGTGCTCAGAGAAGCAGAGGTAGGCAGATCTCTGGAGCCTGCTGGCCAGCCAGCCAGCCTGGCTTGCCTCATTGGCTAGTTTCAGTCCAGCAAGAGACCCTGTCTCAAATATTATTTTAAAATTAAAAGGCAGATGGTCCCTGAGGAGCAGTCCATAAGGCTGTCCGATGATTTCTATGTTAACACACATGTGTGTGCAGGGATTCACATTCCAAGCAACAAGTAGTCATAGCCCACATAGACTTTGAATCAGGTTGTAAGCAATCAGCTACAGAGAGCGTTTTCAAATTCAAATTCTGAAGATCCATTTAATAAAGATGTATGACTGTTATTTCTCCTACCAAAAAAAATGAATCACATATCACATATTCTAGGTTGTCAACCCCAACGGCCTCTCATCTCACTACATAGGGAAGTGTATAGACATATTATTCACCTTGGTATTGATTCGTGCATATTCTTTAACCAGATGCATACAGTTGAAGCCATGGAGAAGCCATGTACTCAAAGGTTTTGCTTTTCTGCCTGGCTTCATTCTGCTGCTTCTTAAAGAGAAGCCATCATTGAAAAATGTCACCCCTCGGATGCCTGCCAGCTGAAAGAGTCTGGGAGTGGCTGCTACTTCAATTCCTCTCATAAATATCTGTGATGGCCAAATTCCTGGCACTCCTGTTGATAGGAGTCCAAGGCGTTTCTTTCCTGGCTCTGGCCATCAAAGCTGTACAATCTGTCATCATACGACCTCAGAAATAAAAGGCTGTTTAGAAAGGCAAGTGCCATTTAGACCTATGTGTCAAAGATTTAGCTATTGAGAAGAAAAGAGGTTTCATCAATCAAGCCTAACTATTAACATGGGTAGGGAGAAATTATAAGCCATCAGTCCTAAAATAACTAAGAATGTCTGAGGTCAGTCAATTGGAAATAGGGGGTATGGCAAGCTAGCCCATGTGCGAGGATTTAGAAAAGTATTGCAGAATAAGGGAGTCAATCTTGTGTGTGTGTGTGTGTGTGTGTGTGTGTGTGTGTGTGTGAGTGTGAGTGTGTGTGAAAATACTTCTATATATAGGCTGGGCATGGTGGTACATGACTTTCATTTCAGTACTTGTGAGACAGAGGCAGGCAGAGCTCTGTGAGTTTGAGGTCAGTCTGGTCTATATAGTGAGTTCTTGGCCAGCCAGCTATGTAGTGAGATCCTGTCTAAATGAAAATGCCCATATTTATTTTAACTAAACATGTTTATCAGACCCAAGAAATTAATTTTTAAGAATTAAAAAAGAGGAGTGTTTGTGCTAGCAAAATGTTCTGGTGTAGACTTTTTCATATTACAGATGAAGAAAATACACACACACATACATGTACACACATATACATACACACACACACACACCTATATACATACACACATATATATACATACACACCTATACACACACATATATACTTACACACCTATATACACACACATATATATACATACACACATATACATGTATACACACACATATACACATATACACACACATATATACATACATACATACATATATACCTATACACACACACACACATATATATATATATACACACAGACATATATGTACAATAAAAAGTAGAGGAAGGTAAAATACACACTAGACTTGAATCATAGAAGATATTTTGTGGATTGTGGTAAATATATACTAAAATACTTAACATATTTCTGAGACACATAGTAAACACCCAATAAACAGTGGTGTAGATTAATTTTGAGCACTTTATATCTGAAGCTTGACCTGGTCAGACAAGACAGGTGTTCAGTAATTATTAACAGCTGTGCGTGTGAGTCCCAAGGCTCCAGGCCTAACAAAATGCTTAGGTCAGTGGTTCTCAACCCTCCCAAGGCTTGAAAACAGTTCCTCATGTTATGATAACCCCCAACCATAAAATTATTTTGTTGCTACTTCATGACCGTAGTTTTGCTGCTATTATGAATAGTAATGTAAATATCTGATATGAAGGATATCTGATGTGACCTCCAAAGGATTTGGGAACCACAGGTTGAGAACTGCTAGCTTAAGGGGATACAGGCTAGACTAATTCTAGTGACCAATGACTTAGACTTTCTCTTTAGTGTCCAAGGGGGACCTTTTCTCTTCTGTCAGAAACTCAATGACTAAGCCAATCAATAGCTTTCAAATAGTTTTATGTGAATTGAGACTTGTGTATGCTAGCTCAACTCACCCTCCCACTCACACCTCCATAGCATTCTGAATTCGCCTACAAAACGGGGGTTCTTTCTCCGCTCGATCGTCAATTGTTGGTTGTGTTCTAAGCCTAGCCTCTCTAGAAATGGCCATGCATTTGTTTAATAGTCAAGCTTCCTTATAAATAGCATTGCCTTTGAAGCTGGTCCCATGGAAAGTACATCAGATGGAGAAAAGGATGCTTGGGAAAAATGAGACGTCTCAAGATGTGGCTCAGAAAATGAGCTAAGCATGCAGGAAAAGCAAGAGATGGTGGTTGGCTCGGGGCCACATCAGGAGACGCTGAGACCATGAAGGGAATGGAGGCAGTGGGCAAGGCTAGTTAGAAACACCAAATTTGATCCCACATCTTTTTGGCCCAAATCACCTCTATGTTCTTTTCTTTCCCTTCCTACCTTTTTCCTTGGGCCCCTCCAAGAACACTAAAGCCTATGGCTCAGAAAGCCCTTTCAGTGTGCAACAGGAGCCTTTATTTACACGAACAGAAGGCACTGCATGCTCTTACTGTTCTAAGTGTTTACATGAAGCCTGATTTCCATTCACGGGTTACTGTGAGTCTACTGGGGAGTGAATCTTTCCTAAATGCTCCTGCCCATAATAGTTCTGGCACATCTCACAAGCATATTTAATTCTGATCTTTGTTGATACTTTTATGGGCAGACCAGCACTGAGGTTACAGTGGAGAAAGAACTTTTTTTTTTTTTTGAGAGGGTATAGCATTGAGCAGGAACATAGTAATTTATTGAATTACTCATAGTCTCAGCAATGTAGACATCTATCAGAGTTAAGCTGGAACACCAAGATTCTTGAGTGTACAAGCAGATATCTGCTCTAAGTTATTTCCAGCAGTTCATCCAGGGTACCAGTGAGCTCATCTCCTCAGGCTTGATTAAACAATGACTTTGAGGATGGAATCATTAATTGTCACTGTTCATGGTCTTTGTAAGTGGGTCTCTAGTATTTTGTGATTTTTTTTCCCTTCTGAATGATTTGAAGTTCTTTCAAACATGGCTTCTGAGGGTGGAGGGCAACATTGTATCAGACTCAAAATTTTTTAAAAAAGCCTGCCCCCACTGTTTTTCTTCATCACATAAGTGTCTTAAACAAACAGGATTTATCTGCTCAGACATAGCTTTAATGGGGATTCATTTATAAGTTTGTATTGTAACCACCTCTCAATTTCTCCTACCACATTCACTATAAAGCTACCGAAGTAGCCAGAGTGAACTATGATTCTTTTGTGCGACAAAATTTTTCTTAGCGAATAAAAAAAAAAACTCGACTAAAATTAATTTTTAGCTTTAAGTAAGCTAGATTGAAATTTTGTTTCACAGAGTAGAAATTGTGACTGAACCCACCTGGGTAAATATGGACCCATATTTGGCAGGACTCACCTTATTACAATGTTTCCAAATATTTCATTTTCAACTTAAATGACATGTCCAAGAAATACTGTACATCACAACATAGCTTGGTGGAAAGGTAAACTGCCACACAACCTGTTTGGATGGGTTAATTGGGCAGAACTCCCTGGGACAGTGTAAGCTGCTGTGTGTGCTTTGGATGAAGGGAAAGCAACAGGCTCCTCTCTCTTCTTTCTCTCTTAGAACAACCCTCTAGTTTCTTTTGAGTTGTCCCCCCAAATCGCCTTTTAAGATAAACAGGAACAGGTTGTAATTATTGTTGTGATGTTTGTTAAAGTTTGGGGATAGAGCTACAAATCTGTATTTTTGGTATTCTTTATGTTTAAGTTTATTTGAAGCCAGGAGGTTTTTAAAACTATATATTTAAATTAAATCTATGGTTATTGTTATTTAAAACCGTGGCATAAATTGGTTGTATAAAATTAAAGAAAGTAATTAAAGTATTATGTGATAAACTAACAACTAGTTTTGAAAAAAATAGGCCTCCCAGGTTCTATTTAATGTGGATACAATTAATATTGATGTGGTCATTCTTTTAAGCCATAAACATTTCAAAATACTGGCAAGAAAGAAGAATAAGACCCCTGTAGTTGGTTCCAAATTGTCTACAATAACTGTTACATTAACGACTCCTCAATTAAGTTTTGGAAGTAAGTAGAATATAATGTATGAATATGAAAATGGATTAGGATTTTAACTAGAATAAATGGCTTTGGTGACAGCTTAAAAGATCTACCTTTAATCAGCTTATAATAGCTATTTTTAAAAAGGTTCAAAATTTGAAATGAAATATTCTCCTTGTACTTCAGTGACAACAGAATAATTATTCAAAGGATTAAGAAGATATTATCATTTTTAATTTCTAGATAATGGATTATGAATTCAAAGAGCCCATGATTGAGCACCTGCTATGTACTTGTCTCAGCGGGAGACAAAGGATGAATAAGAAGCCTTCCATCTCCACAGGTGTTTACAGATAGAAAACTAAGACATACAGAATGAGACATGTGCATACGTGAACAACAAACCAATGCCATGCTGGTTCAGAGAGCAAGTCATAGGTGGAGGAGGACAAACTCCACAACAAAAGACCAGCAGCGAGCATGGAGATAAACCACATCTTTTTCAGCTTAGCCTATGGTCAGCATGCTATACCTAAGTGATAACCTCTACAGCAAAGATATGTGCAAATAACTTGTTATAATTCATAATTCATAACTCACCCCCTGACCCCCTGTGCATGTGTGTATGTGGTGTATGCACTTGTAGTATAATATATGCTCATGAGTATATATGTGTGGTACATATACTTGTAGTGTAGATATATGCACATGTGCATGTGTGTGTGTGGTGTATGTGCTTGTAGTGTAGATATATACACATGAGCAGATATGTGTAGTATATGTACTTGTAATGTAGATACTGTACACATGTGTAGAAGCCCGAGGTTGACATAACCCCCAGTTTTTACTTTTTTGAGACATGGTCTTTTACTGAAATCCAGGTGCATAGATTCTAGATAGATTATTCTCTTTGGCTTGTGCTGAAGAAAATCCATTGTATCTGTTAGCGCAGTATCACCCAGTGGACTGTGTATCATTAAAGTCAGGTACATTTTTTTGTTTTGTTTTGTTTTGTTTTGTTTTGCTTTGTTTTTGTGAAGGTGTGGGATCAAAGCCATTTTCCAATAGAAACATTTTCATCTCAAGACTCATGTTAAACTTAAGTCTTTTGGCTAAATGGCTTATGAATAAAGGAAAAGAAATATACCTTTTTAAAAATATACTACAGATAAGAGAAAATAACATTCAAGCAATCATTGTTTGTTGTTGAGACTCATCACCTGTGTCTGAAGGTCTGACCTGGAGGTAACTATATGTATGTGATGGCTTGTATATGCTTGGTTCAGGGTATGGCACTATTTGGAGGTATGGCCTTAGAGTAGGTGTGTCACTGTGGATGTGGGCTTAAGACCCTCATCTACTTGGAAGTCAGTCTTCCACTAGCAGCCTTCAGATAAAGACGTAGAACTCTCAGCTCCTCCTGCACCATGCCTGCCTGGACGCTGCCATGCTCCCACCTTGATGATAATGGACTGAATCTCTGAACCTGTAAGCCAGCCCCAATTAAATGTCATCCTTATAAGAGTTGCCTTGGTCATGGAGTCTGTTCACAGCAGTAAAACCCTAACTAAGATAACGCAGCTCAAAAGTAACTTTGAACTTGTGACATTCCTGCTTTTATTTCCTGAGGTAAGTGCTGGGATTGCAGGCTTATGCCACCATGCCAGGCTTATGGGGCAGTGACGATGGAATTCCCAGGCTCCATGCATGCTAGGTGAGGACAACCAACTAACTTCGACTCCTAGACCCTACTGACTTCTTGAAGAGGGATTAGCCCATGGCTGGAGCACCTTGTTGTAGAGAATGCACTCTCAATATTACAGCACAAAGTGTGGTTCGCCCATTTCCTAGTTACGGTTTCTACTTTCTTCCATGGACCTTGAGAATTAATTTTCCTGAATTATTGCGACTCATCCCACAGTAACACAAGAGATGAGCTTGGAGTTGATTTCTGATTTGACACTCTGTCATGTCCTGCTCTATCCAGGCATCTGGATAGCTGTCTCATGATTTCAGGGGAAGCAGTGCTGACTCCTTCAGGGGTTCATGGTGCTTATCTAAAGAGGCCAGGCATAGCGATTGCCAAGTCATTCATTTGAAGTTGTCCATCCCTTGTGTGATCTCCAGGAGGAAACTGCTGCTGAACACCAGTCATTCTGTATTCACCAGTGAGAGAAATAACAATAGCAACACTCTGATCTATGATTTTTGACCCATCTGTGTGACCAGAAGAGCTATTGATCTATCCATCACTAAGAATGCCTACAGCCTGTCTGATAAGCTTACTATGCCAAAAATAGAAGGTAGAAGGCAGAAACTAGAAAGATGCTAGGCTCAACAGAGAACAGTCTTGCAGATGACGCACAGCTGGCATCCATGTGGGTTGCTCATGACCACCTGTAACTTTAGTCCCAAGGAGATCTGATGTGAATGGCCTGTGAGAATATTTGCACTCATGTGGACATATTTGCACACTGACACTTAAACATTCATAATTAAATAATTTAAATAAATAATAAACTATATCACTGTCATGAAGTCAGCTATACAGAATACAAAGCACTTCCCCCTCAGGTGACAGTGGGTCAGAGAAAGCACACAGAGTTGTCCTACATTCTCACAGAGACCAGTAGGCAGAGTTGGTCCTTCATGCTCACAGAGGCCAGTAGGCAGGTTGGCAATTTTTTTTTGAGAGAAACTGAAGACATCCTGGAGGATCTACAAGCCTGGTGTGGCCATGAAAGGTAAAACAGAAACCAAAAATTCCATTTTTATTTTCAGGCAAATTCCAGAAGGAAGTTCTACTCAAATCAGAGGGAAAGAAATTATCTAGTAGTCCCTGAAGCAATGAAATAATGAAATAAATGAATTACTGTTTCTATGTTCTCTCCAAGTATCTCCTCCCAGACTTCCTTCCTGTCATCAAGAGGGATCTAAGGGGCTGGAGAGATGGCTTAGCGGTTAAGAGTACTGACTGCTCTTCCAGAGGTCCTGAGTTCATTTCCCAGCACCCACATGGTGGCTCACAACCATCTGTAATGGGATCTGATGCCCTTTTCTGGTGTGCCTTAAGACAGCTACAGTGTACTCATATACATAAAAATTAATTAATTAATTAATTGAAAAGAGAGATGTATAAGTGGAAAATCACCTGAGCTATGTATTTTTGAAATTCATATTTTAGCTTTCATAAGTCAGTGATCCCAATTTATATATACATATGTGTGTATGGGTATGTCGAGAAAATGTATAATGTAATATCTTATTTATTTTCTCGGAATGTGGAAATACACAGTAGGAGAAAACACAAAGAGTGAAAACAGTGAGTACCCTTCACTATTGATATCTGTTGTCCTCTGATTTCCACTTTCTTTTCTTCTATTGTTTATGTGTATGAATGTTTTGCCTGCACCTGTATGTATGTTTGTGCACCACCTGTGTGCTTGGTTGCTGCAGAGGTCAGAAGAAGGAATCAGATCTCCTAGAGATAGAGATGGTTGTAAATCACCGTGTGAGTGCTGTAAACAAAACATGGGTCCTGTGCAAAGCATGAGTGCTCTTGACTGCTGAGTCATGCTGCCAGCCCCACGGAGTTACACTTCTAAGCAATGGAACGAAATAAACATCGATGCTTATCTTATCTCTGTAACAACTGGAAATTAAATTATGAGAACACACGCATTTACTGCATGCATATTGATCTATAGTCTTCTTGATGTCCCCCTCCCTCTCTCTCTTTCCATTTTCTCTATATAAATGTGCGTGTATGGGAGTGCACATATGTGTGTGCATACCTGTGTATATTCCCAATTTAATGAAACTCAAACATCTCAGAGTTTTGTCTGATAACATTTACCTGAGGTAAGTGAGAACTATCTCAAAAGATATCTTTCAGTCCCAGGAAGCTGCAGATATTTAGACACTGATCATAGTGACAAGAGTTGAGTTCAAGTTTTGTCACTTATGAACAAGGGTATGACTTTAGTCTCTCTTGGCCTCAGTCATCCTTGGCCTTGCTATGAGGTTCATTTGAGTTTATAGGATTGCCATACCAACTACATGATGTAAATAGGACGTGATGCTATGGTTACCATATGTAAGAAGTGATATGTAAGAAGTGGGAGATGACACTCCAGGAGGAGACACAATATTAAGTGGACAGGAGATATCAAGGAGGAAGGCTGCATTTGATGCTAACAACATGGAGCGTTAATGTCAGATGGCTACAGTTTGCAGTTGATTCGTTCACACCAAGGTAACCAGGCAAGCTTTCCCCTTAGGAGAGCACTGAGAGAGTGAGCATAAACAACTAAGCTTTTCACTCCAACAGAAGATCTTCATTAAGTTATTCTCTGTGAATACTGGATAAATTTTAAATGTAAAGTCCTCATTCAGTAATTGTATAAGCAGAGTACAGTATGCAACATCTAGATAAATTGCAGGAATTCAATGTATCTCAAGGACTTTGGGAAATTCGCAGGCAAATGGATAGAACTAGAAAGTATCATCCTGAGTGAGGTAACCCAGCCACAAAAGAACACACAGCATGTAATCATTGATAAGTGAATTTTAGTCCAAAAGCTCAGAATATCCATAATACAACCCACAGATCATATGAATTTCAAGAAAAAGGAAGACCAAAGTGTTCATGATTCAATCTTATACATAGCAGGGAACGAAATAATCACAGGAGTTAGAGGGAGGGAGGGAGGGAGGGAGGGAAAGAAGAGGGAAAGGGGAAAAAGGGAGGCAGGAACAGGTATGGGAAGGGACAGGAGAGAAGTACAGAGGGTCAGGAAATTGAATAGAAGCACGTAGCAGAGGGGAACTGGGGTAGCCACTAGAAAGTGCCAGATTCCAGGGAAGTGAGAGGCTCCCAGGAGCCAATGGTGATGACTTTAGCGGAAATAGCCAACAAAGGAGAGATACAACCTCCAGAGGCCACCTCCAGTAGATAGGCATGGCCCAACGTTTAGGGATGGGGCCACCCACCCATCTCAAAAATTTTAACCCAGAAATATTCCTGTCCAAAGGAAAAACAGGGACAAAAAAATGGAACATAGGCCGAGGAAAGGCCATCCAGAGACTGCCTCACCTAGGAATCCATCCCATCTGCAGACACCAAACACCCATAGTATTGCTGATGCCAAGAAGCGCTTGCTGACAGGAGCCTGGTATGGCTGTTTGCTGAAAGGTTCTACCAGCACCTGACCAATACAGATGCAGACTCTCACAGCCAGCCATCAGACTGAGTACCCCAGCAGATGAGCTAGGGGGAAGAACTGAAGGAGCTGAGGGGGATTGCAACCCCATAAGAAGAACAATATCAACTAACTGGACCACCCAGAACTCCCAGGGACTAAACCACCCACCAAAGAGTACACATGGAGGGAGCCAGGACTCCAGATACATATGTATCTGACCTTATCTGACATCAGTGTGAGGGGAGGGAGGCTTGATGCCCCAGTGTAGGGGGATGCTAGAGCGGTGAGGCAGGAGTGGGTGAATGGGTGGAGGAGCACCTTCATAGAGTCAAAGGGGAGGAGGTTGAGGGGGATAGGATGAGGGGTTGGTGGAGGGGTAACGGGGAAAAGGGATATCATTTGAAATGTAAACAAATAAAACAACTAATAAAAATACTGTATTAACTGTGTATGTCTGCATGAATATTTGTAATGAAAATATGTGGGGGTTTTTAATTCTTTTTTATTAGATATTTTCTTTATTTACATTTCAAATGCTATCCCGAAAGTTCCCTATACCCTCCCCTGTCCCTGCTCCCCTATCTACCCACTCCCACTTCTTGGCCCTGGCGTTCCCCTGTACTGGGGCATATAAAGTTTGCAATAACAAGGGGCCTCTCTACCCAAAGATGGCCTAGTCGGCTGTCTAGGCCATCTTTTGCTACATATGCAGCTAGAGACACGAGTTCTGGGGGTACTGGTTAGTTCATATTGTTGTTCCACCTATAGGGTTGCAGATCCCTTCAGCTCCTTGGGTGCTTTCTCTAGCTTCTCTATTGCGGGCCCTTAGATATGCACTCACTGATAAGTGGATATTAGCCCAGAAACTTAGAATACCCAAGATACAATTTGCAAAACACAAGAAAGTCAAGAAGAGGGAAGACCAATGTGTGGATACTTCATTCCTCCTTAGAATAAGGAACAAAACACCTATGAAAGGAGTTACAGAGACAAAGTTTGGAGCTACGATGAAAGGATGGACTATCCAGAGACTACCCACACAGGGATCCATCTCATAATCAGTCACCAAACCCAGACACTATTGCATATGCCAGCAAGATTTTGCTGAAGGGACCCAGATATAGCTGTCTTGTATGAGGCTATGCCAGTGCCTGGCAAATACAGAAGTGGATGCTCACAGTCATCTATAGGATGGAAAATATGTGTTTTAATATGTGTTCACAGATAATAAATGTATCTATCTAAAAAAAAATGTATCTTAAGTCCCAGATATTGTGCTGCTCATATTATATAACCCAGCTTCTTGGATATGAGCATTTTTTCACATTTCATTACATTTCCTGTTGAAGTCCCACATAAGAAAGAATAATCTGCTGAAGAATTATTAAATAATTTAAGGTGGTACTTATTGCTGTATCTCCAGGTTCTAGTGCAGAGCCTTGCATAGTATAAATATTTAGCAATTATTTATAGCAGGAAGGAATGTAGAAATGAAGAAGAAAAAAATGGAATATTGTTTTAAAGGTTACTACCACCTTGCAGCAACCCCCTCTCCCTGGGATTCTTGCTCATCTGCAGGATAAAGGTGTAACTGAGTCACAGATTCTCCCTCAGGAGAGGATTCATGATGACATAAGGCTGTCACACAACGTCCTTAAAAGCATCCACTATTATCGTGTTATTTTTCACTTTCTCATTGTTTAGCAAAGACAGATGCCATCTGGCAATGGTTGCTACCTTCCCTGATGGAAGTGCAGCCTCTGAAGGCTCCATAACCACGGCAGGAGGAGACGTCAGGTCAAGAAGGAAATTAGCAATGACCTTCAGTGAGGAAAGTTGTGTGGCTACCACAGAGCCCACAGAACTCTCTCTGATAACAAGTATTGCCGCTATAGATTAAGTTTTAATATGTTATCAAAATGGAGTTGCAAGCCTGCAAATGAATAGAGGCCACCAGAGCGTCATGTCTCAACAGTTATGAGTAGCCATTGATTGGATTCGGTTTTGTGTTTTTTCATTTCACAAATTATCTCCTGGACTATCTCTGGTGGCACAATGTGAAAAGAATGTAGGCTTTCTTCTTCCCATTCCCCAGAATGATAGGAATTCTATCTTGTTCTCTTTCTCGCAGCTAGTTAGCTGTCTTCTTTTGATAACATGCCTCTTAAATTCCCTTTCAAAGAGAGATTCCTTAGAGTGTTCTTCATGTGTCTATTCAGCTTTATTCATAATAGCCAAAATATGGGAACCACTCGAACGTCCATCAATTGATGAATGACTAAAACAAATATGGTCTAAGAATAATGGAATATTAGGCGGCCATAAAATGTTATAAATGTAGGAACATATAGAGCCTGTTTCAAGCAAAAGTTAATTGGTCTGGAATAGGTTTCTTTATACTAGTAGCATATCTACATTTCCCTTTTGTCACAGATACTATTTCTCCAAAGGCCTTTCTTTTCTTCTAAACATTCACATGTATCTTAAGAGAAATGCTCACAGCCTGGATTCCTGACAGTGGTTAGAAGATTGGCTTGTCACTACAGTCCCTTGGCCCTTAGGCAGAGAGAAGCTGAAGAGTAAAAGGGTAAGATTGGTGAATTTAGGGGTCAGGGGTCATGCAAAAAACATAGAAAGAGGCAATGACAGAATTACATGACAGATCTTGTGTTCACTAAATATCTATTGGCTAATCAACGAAATTAGAAGTATAGAGTTTCCCCAAGGCTAAGAAAAGAAAGTGGAACAGAAATATTGGCTGTCAGTGGTGTTAAATAACAACAACCTTTGGGCTGACAGTGACCTTGAAAAAGTTCCAGGAGCAGGGCGTCAGTGTTGAGGACATTGAAACCAAGAGCCATGGTTAAAAAAGAACATAAGAAGATCCAACTTGAGTATAGTGGGCGTAGGGAGTGTGTGTGTGTGTGTATGTGTGTGTGTGTGTATGTGTAGCCCATGGAGTGTGTGTATGTGAATGTGTGTGCCTTTATATTTCCTTATAAGAATCAAGAAAGAACAAGAAATTAGAAAACATTATGAGATAGTTATTAGTTCCTAGGGTCTGATATCTCTAGTGATTTTGGAATAGGTAAATCATAACATTTATTATTTAAGTCAACTATGAAATCCTGTGAACTCATGCTTTGGGGTTTACTCCATGTTGACAGTTGATGGCAGTAGTCTAAGATTATGGAACATTTGAGCTGCTAAGATTTAAACATCACAAGGATTCATTCACCCATACTAAGGTTCAGAGGGATACTTCACACAAAATATTAAAAAATAAAATCATAGTTATATGTTAGCTGAGTTCTTCCTACTAAATGCAAAAACCCAGATGGCTTTGCCAATGGGGAAAGCAACCATACAGTCCCAGCCATCACCAAGTGAGTCTGGGCAGATGCCTTGTGAGAAACTTTCTTTTTTTTTTCCAGTGGTAGCTAAGTGTGTCTGCATCTCCAGAGAGAGGGAGCTTCAGGACTGTGACGGGCACTGTGAGGCAGAGGCTCTGGGTCTCAGTGAAGGCTGTCTGAGACCTTTAACTACAAGGCTTGCCTGCTTATTTTGACCCACACTGAAAACTCAAGAAGAGCCTAGAGTTAGGACAGAGGTCAGCCCAGCTCACTGCCTGGCACTCAGAATCACTTGATGAATTCAAAGACTCAAGTCTATCCATGAAATATGTTTCTAGTTGAGCTCCTGGACAAGATAACTTCAATTATCCTGTTGATAAAAGCATTGTATGCTGCAGACTTACACTTCAGCGAGCAAATGTCATCAGCTGTTACAGGCTCCATTAGAAATCTCCGTCCGGAGAAATTTACTGTATTTTCCTAGAACTTGATGATCTAGGATGATTAATGTAGGCTGTGAATAAATACCAGACACCGAAAGCTACTCTTTCTCGGTTAGCTTTACTGAATTGTCATCATCCAAGGAGTGCAAAACCCAAGTGGATGGGAGCAGGGCAGGCTTTCCGGCTTCCTCATGAGGACCGAGGTCATTGTGCTCAGCAGAGCTGTTAGGATGTTTAGTGTTCGTCCTACTTATACTGCAGCCTTTGTAGCACATGGTGCCCCCTGCTCTTAGGCCATGGAGTTAACAAGTCTTTTGGGTGGGGTATTCCCCAGCATAGTAGACATGCGTTGATATTTTAGTGATATACAGTGTATGATCAAGCCGTTCCAAAAAAAATCAAAGACAAATTTTAAAGAGAAAACTTGAGAGATCAGAGCATGGTACTGAAGGAACATGAGGGCATGTGGGACCAGACATGTTGGCATGCGAGGAATGCTGGGAGTGAATGAGAACAGAAGGTTGAATCTGAAGAAAGGCCTTGTCTTTCAGTGTTTCAATGTCTGCCAAGTGAAACTGAGAGCACGTTTGTTCTCTATGATATGAATGATGAAAGATATACACTAGAATGACAGAAAGCATCAAGCTCCTATTTAGGGAAGTACTGAGTCTGCACTGGTCGTCGGAAGTATTCTGATAGGACAAGATGAGGATCTGTGATTCTCAGTACAGAATATAAATGGTTAATGGAGATCAAGTCAAAAGAAGTGGAAAAGTCTGCTTTCCCAAGCCATTTGGTACCAACAGCTGGAGGGTGGAAGGGTGGTGGTGGTGGTAGAGGTGGAGGTGGAGGTGATGGTGGTGGTGGTGATGGTGGTGGTGGAGGTGGAGATGGGTCCTGAAATATGGCATAGGAGGCTGAAAATGTAGCTCTGATTAAAATCCTAGCCTATTGTAAGCAAGGTCCTAGGTTCAATTCTTAGGGACAGAAAGATGCTAAACTGTACTATAATGTTTCACCAGGGAATTTAAAATCCTACTGAGAGTCCATCTTATTGCAGTCAGATGGCTATCATCAAGAAAGAAAAAATAACAACAACAACAATAGAAACAAATATTTGTAACTATGGGGGCAGGGCAAAGTCTTTATACTCTGGGTGTGGGTATGTAAATATGTACAGTCATTATGTAAGTCAGCATAGAGATTCCTAAAAGTTTAAAATAGAACTATAAACTGTATCATTTTCAGGGATATGCGTAAAAGAGCCCGAGGCAGCTCGCCATGGAGCTTGCCTATCTATGCCTGCTGCTCTACTATTTAGACAAGCCAGGCGACAGCATCCACCCCGGTGCTCCTTAGTGGATGAATAGATACAGAAAATGGGGTACATGTACAAAATGGAGGTTATGATGTTTGAACATTTGAAAATTATGCCATTTGCAAGAATGGGGTCAGAGAACACCATATTCCCTGAAATAAGCCAGCCTCCAAAGGAGAACTGTGCGCTTCCTCTCTCAATGTGAACACAGCTGCAGAGAGGAAAAACCATGGGAGTTAAAGGGGACATCTTAGGGACACAGAAAGCAACGGTGAGGAGGGCATGACAGCACAAGAAGGGTGACAGAGAATGAGATCAGAGCACATCATAGGCATTGGATATAATAAATATTATAATAAGAAACCCATGGCACACTCTTAAAATTAAAAAAATAATAATAGAATTTCTCAAGGCAGCAGATGGTAAGAAATAAGAGCTGAAGTGTTTTGTTTTTGTTTTTGTTTTTTAAAGTCAGGATACCATCTCAGAAGGACCAAATACTTTCAGTGCTACCATCATCCTCATGGTTGTTTGGTTTAGGAAGGGAAAGACCTCTGTATGTGGAAATCACGAGGGAGAAAGTCTTGGGACACATCCACTCAGTGTGTGAAATGTATTTGTTAATTGAGTAAGGCTTAAGTTGAGGAAACACTCAAGGCGACAGGAGGATTGGTGAATGAGAAGGGAAAGATGGAGAATCTTCAAGCGGATAGAACTAGTCTGGGCTGTGATTTGATACTGAGGAGAAACAGAAAGAGGTGGGCGGCCAGCAGGAGTGAGCCAGAAGGAAAGCAAAATCGCCTTTATTCAGTTGGAGCTTAAAAAATCTTTTGACATGAAAGGCATCGATCTTTTAGTAAGGAGACGACTTAACCATTCGCTCCCAGATTTCCCTCCCAGACGGTGCCACTGTTGCTGGAAAGCACAGGCTGGATGTGCCATGGACATCCCCAGGGGCATCAACACACACTTTGTACTGAAACCCACTGAGTGATTTTCAGAGACATATCAAGCCAACTGCTCTCCCCGGCTTTAATTTTTACCCCAAATCTAATCACTTCTTGCAAAATTAAGTCGGATTTGAATAATAGTTCCAAGGTATATTATGAAATAAAACACAGCAAACCAATTTTGCCCCAATAAGACAAGACAGTGCACATTCTAACCCTGGTCCACAGACGACAGGCATGTGGAGGAGAGGAGAGTCTGAGGGAGATGAACTTTCTCAAGCTTATGCTCAAGTAACATTGGGCAAACTGGAATTTTACAGTTATTTTAGTGACACAGTGCAATTATTTCAGCTTCTGCTTATAGAACATTTTGAGTTTCTCTAAAATAAAATCTCCTATAAAGTGCAGTAAAAGAAGGAAAAACGTAAAGTTATGGTATGAGCTTGAAAATATTCAACCCCGGTGTCTGTACAGATTCCTTGATTTACAGGAAACTTGTGCTTGCCTTATGAATTTATGTCCCTTCAGGTTTTTAGATTGGTGGATACTCTAGATTAGCACATCACTGTGGTAGGTAGCAGTTACGGGAGTGAGCCATCCATCGTAGGACCTTCTTGCTAGTGTACAGACCCAGGCAATGGCTTTGCTAATTCTTTTATTCAATGTTGTGATTCCACCTCAGACTCTCAGTGACACCCCCAGCTTGCCTGGCACAATAGCATAGAGCAAATGGATGTTCCAAAGCTTATAGGTCATACCTGGGGTGTCTCTGTACTTCCTAGGCTCTGAAATACAGCAACAGAGGTGACCATGAAACGTCAGCTCTGCCCTAAGATCTACCCTGAGACGACTGCACTGTAATTCTATGCTGCCCTGCATCTCTGGGGGCCAGGCCACTGTTTCCTTTCTTTGCTGAACTCTACCGATTACTTCACGGCTAAGGAAGCATCTGGGTGGCTGCTGTCCTTGTCCCTGTGAGTGTAAACAGCGCAGCATTCGATAGTCCTCTTTGCAGAATGAAGGCTTTCTTTATGTGGGAATCTTGGCCTCAACTTCCTTTGCCTCTGTCAACTTTAAAGCTCAATGGAAGATCAGCTTGGTTTTTTTTTTTTCTTTTTTCTTCTTTTTTTTCCTTTATGAATCCCAGGACAGGAGAATAAGGACAAACATGATCCCTCATGCCTGGAGAATTCAAACATCACTGTCAGCCTGTTTTGCTCTCATTTCCTCCATTTTAAGTTAAAGACTCCCCCAGACCACTGTATTCAATGCTTGCTATAGTTCTGTCCATCGCTCCCTACTCACACTTGACAGACTTACCTGACATGCTTTTCTTCTCTAACTGATTTTTTAAAAAGCCTCTTAATTTCATCAATGAAATGTGTGTGTGTGCATAGTGTGTGTGTGTGCGCGCGTGCGTGCAGTGTGTGTTTGTGTGTATGAATATGTGTGTGTGCTGTATGCAAGTGTGCATGTTTATGTTTGTGTGAGTACAGTGTGTGTATGTATGCGTGAGTGTGTGCATGTGTCTGTACGGTGTGAGTATGTGTGTGTATGTGTTTGTAAGTGTGTGTATGTGTGTGTCTGTTCAGTGTGTGTGTGCACCCACGCATGCGCACACATGCACACATGCATGATTTGTGGGACTAAGCTTTAGTCTGTGCTTGAGCACGGTGTGATTTCTTTAGACTCTGGAGAATCCACCATTATAGTTTGCTCAGTTTTCCTTCATTAATGTGAACAAAAAAAATCAAGATTTGAAGTTATCATTTCTCTCTTTTATAGATATCTATATTTTTACCTAAGTTATTTAAAATGTAATTTATACTTATCTAAGTGTTCCTTATGAAACAAATGTCAATATAACCAGCAATTGTGTACACTGAGCCTTTTCCACAGAGTTAGAAGGACTCCTTGCTCACTCTTACAGGGACAGAGCCCTCTTCCTCATGCTCCGATAGCATGCACATAGACCTGCAGTACCCTGTCTTCAGACTTTGTTTCGTTAATGTACATTTTGCCTTTCCCATTAAAAGTCCTGAAGGCCAGAGATCGTCTGTTTCAACACCATTGCTCTTGCACCAACATTTTGCAAAATCAAGTAATTACAGTTGCTGTCTAAAAACACCGCTGAGATTAAGATCGGCAGCATTTTAAAATGTGCATAAAAAATTCCTCTTTGTAGGAGCTACAGAAGTGGCCTTAGCTAATGGAGAAATAACTTAGCTTGACAAGCTTAGAGTATCAGTGTGTGAGCAGACCTTGAATTCTAGGCCTGTGCTAAGTAGTGGTATTTACTACCCTTGTTGATGTTTTGACTGGTTTAAGTTTTTCTTTTAAAAAGGATACGCAGGTTTAGAGAATTGTTATCTGTGCTCTTGTTTACTTGAGGAGGGAAAGTTTACTTACTTCATTCCTTTCACAGAACAAAATATTTCATAATTAATATTATACGCTAGAGCAATAGAGTCTCTCATTCATTTCTGTCCTGTTCTCCCCACGCCATGGTATATCAAGTTCATAGCAGGCATTCAGTAACTGCTTTAATTTTTGTAATTAATAATTATACACAGCTCTTTAAACACATGATATGAAAATGAGAAACCACAAAGCCAAATATAGATGTAATTGGCTACATAACATTTTACACGGGTAATAAAATGCAATAAACAAACCCAAAAGATGAAATACAATCTGCTAAAAGTATACTCTAGATGTGTGACAAAGAGCTAGTATTCAGAGCAGAAAAAGTTTGTATGATTTCACTAACAAAATAAGCAGGGTAATAAAAAATATGAGCAAAGCCATACAAGTGAATATTCAACAATTTATCTCCCCTAATAACCAAACTTAAATAAATTAAGTGAAAACAAAAAAGCCTCTTGCATGTGGTGGGTGAGAATAGAGAAACGGCAAAAACAACTTAGGTGGATCTGAAAGAATCTTTTAAAATTCAAGCTTGCATAAAAGCTTTGTCCCATATAGCCTAGTGCCGGGAATTGATACCTAGATACTGAAACATAGATATGAAAGATTACAGGTCAATAACGGTTATTGTTTTCTTCATTATAGCCATACTCTATAAACAAGTATCTGCATCATTTTTGGACATGAATTAAATGATGAAGTTCATGTACACATACAATCATGAAAAATGCATTGTTTGTCTTGAGGGTAAAGTCAATTGTGAGGCATATTTAGCATGACCTTGTCTTATACAACTCAAGTGTATATGTTAAAACATCGGAGAATTTTGCTTCTAAGCAATGTGGGGATTGATCTTAGCAGACCTTTTTCCAACTACAGACATTATATATTTTTTAAAGTACTAATAAAATGCATGATAGAAGATTTAATTGTGTTGTTTAAACAGAACTACAAAAGGAAATCTGTAGCAATCTGAGCAAGAGCTGACACCAAAATCCAGGTGTCAGGGTCAGGAGTGCAGCATCCTACAGAGGACTTTGGACTTCTCTCCCCTCATGCCGAGGGTGTTTTGGGGTACTCCTGTTGACTTCTAACTACCAGCATCCACTTCTCTGTTTAGGCTTTTCTTCCCCCCACAAATCCAGAGACTTACTCTGATGGCACAGGACAAGGTAGGAACATCAGAAGATAATGTCCCCTTTTCCCTCTGTCCCCATAACTCTCCAGTGACTCCCAGATGCGGAATAGACATGACTATGCTCTCTCTGCTCTTCAGTGGGGGGCGTTGATAATTCCCCAAAAGGTTTTATATGATATCCGAGTTTCCTAATTTCCTCAATCCATAGATGTCCATGGATGAAAATCATCCCAGGTGGATCCCCTTTCCTCTGTTTCTCTGTTCCTCTAGATATCCTTGAGTTTCTCAGTATCCATTTCTGACAGAACCAACGTTGGTAGTGGGGATTTAATGTCTGATCTCAAGCCAAAGTGAAGAAAACAAGGACAGAAAGCCTTGTACTGCTGTGATCCTAGTCTGCCCTTCAGGGAGAAGAGAGATAAAAGGCCTTTATTCGTTATTCTAAAGAAGTGACAAACCAGTTTCTCCTTCTGGGAAAAAGCAAGCAAGCAAACCAAGAAAATACTCAAGAAACTAGAAATCAAGGAGCTAGGCATCTGGAACAATTGCAATCACCAGGCTGAGAGCCTTCCATGTAAACTGGATCTGTGATTTATGTGAGGGCAAACACAAGACATCTAAGAAATTAAATAACAGACCCTCACTTCGCAAGTGGAGGTTTTGTGAAGTGGGTAACAAGCAGGAGAGTCACCTACCAAGCAAACAGCAACATGAAGAAATCCACAAAGCCGGAAGGTTACCAATGACTGCAGATAGACACAGGGATACAACTTACAACGGAAGGATGAACAGCTTGACTAGGAATGAATAGATTTAAAAAAACGAACATCACCAAGACATGAGATATAAGGGAACTGAGGACAAAAAGCCTCAGTTAAAAAGTTAAACATTTCAGACAAAGCTCCCACCTTACTGTGTGGGAAAATTCACAGCAAAGGGGATACACTGAATGTGTGCCATACAGTGCGTGTCAAAGGAGAAACTAATGGACCAGAAACCTGTGTGAATCACACAGCTCCGTGATCTTCCTGGTCACGAAGGAAGCAGAGGAGGGGTGTGCAATTTTCATAGAGTGTGTGGCAGAAATCTGACCGGGTGATAAAATGCTGCAGGAGAGAAGACGACAGGAGAGTATTAGTGAAGATATGTATGTAAAGATGAAGTTGGAGAACGTGAGTGTGAATCCCATAGTTCTCCATGCTGGCAAGACACGCAGCAAACCAATAGCCTCTGGCCTGGAATCCAACATGGCACCTGTTCTCAGGGCCATGGATGCTGTGTGCAGCCCTTCCTGCTCAAGGCCAAACTCGCGCATCCTTTAGTCAGGAACTTCTCCCTGGGAACCTCCTAGCTGCAGGTGGCTTTGGGCTGCACATTTCTTTTCCTACCCCAGCACTTTCTCTTCCTCAACCCCTTTGGAATGAGCACCTGCACTGTGGTCCCAGGCTCTCCAGTTTTATTCCTTTCTCCTTCACAAACGCCTCCTCCATGAGACATCTGGCAATGTCATTTTGTCTTCATCTGACCTTTGCAGGAGGCCTGACCAATGTAGAAAGTCAGGAATGACACAGCACCACATAAGGACTATATCAGCAACAATAGAGGCCAACTACAGCAGAATATCTCCCTCGAAGGATTGAAAAATGACAAACAGTTGGACCTAGATAAGTCTTTGTTAAACTATTATTCAAGATTAAGGGTTAAATAAAGATATTTTTAGGTCTAAACCTTGAAAGTATTTACTACTTAGAAGCTCTCAAGCAGGAATGTGAACCAAAAAAAGGACAAACAGAACGTAAGAGGCAAGGCCGAGTGGCGGGGAAAACACACACGCTGGGTTAGAACACTTGAAGATAAAAGCTCAGATTTGTAAACAAAGCAGGGACTGAGATTAGGTATGACATCATCGTATGAGCTATGGACATGACTCGGTGGCTAAAGGGCCTGCTGTGCAAGCGTGGACATCTGAGTTTGGATCTCTAGAACACACAAAAGCCAAGTATGGCTCCGAATCCTGCAATTCCAGCTCCGGGTGGAGCCCGGAGCGCATGGATCAGCTGGTCTAGCAGAAATGGCACCGGGTTCAGAGAAGATGATGGTACACTCATATGACAGAGAAAGAGAGAGAGGCCTACTGTTAGTCAGAAGTAGATGCTGAAAAACAAACTCAAGGATGCTTAGAGTAGGGGAGGGAGGGAGAGATGGGGGAGAGGGAGAGGAAGGCAGAGAAGGAGAAGGAGGAGACAGAAATGAGGGAGGAGCCTGATGATTGTTTAAAAGGTCGTTTTCCCACTGAATTTATATATTTTAACAGATTTATATGTAATATTTATATATAAAGTACTTTTCTTCAATTAAAAATATATAAAGAATTTTAAATTAAGGCCTTTAATATTTGAAATAGTACAAATTACATTATACTGGGGCATGATAATGATATCAAATACATATAAATAAACTCTACATATTTCAAATTTGAGTGTAAAAGATTGAAAAATGTAAGGCCAGAGAATTTAAATGTCTAATCTCTAAGTCATTAAGTAAATTAATACACTTAGCCTATCTAGTATAAAACAGAAAAAGAAAGAACAAGAAATAACAAAAGCAGGAAGTATGGAAAACAGAAGTTAGAATTTGATAGAGAAGTCTAATGCAAGCTCAGAGAGCCAGTTGATAGCTAACTTATGGTGTCTGATTGGGTTAAAAACTGAAGTCATATTGTTTAAAAAACACTAAAATATGCATTTATGGGTCTGGTAAAAGAAAGAGGATACAAGTCACACCAACTGGGATATCATTTAAGTAGCATATCATAATATTAACAGGAACAAAGCTCATAGCAGCAATGAGAGTCACAAGTGCCAGGAAGTCAGTCATCCTGACCTTATTACACTCACCAGCCTGGCAAACCTCAAGGCCCAAATGTCCAGAACTGCAAGGAGAACTTCACAAGCTGTAGTTACACTAGGAGAAAGCTTCACCTATCATGGCCACAGACCCAGCCGATGGAATCTAGTGGAACAGGTAACTGTGGCAACCCAGTTGACTGAGCCAGAAGCTTCATATAAACACTCGTTCTGACAGTAAAACAGTACACTCTTTTGCTCCTCACACTGAGACTTTCAATTGAAATTAGTGACCAGAGCAACAGAGGAGTCTCAAAGATATGAATGAATCATTTTACCTAAACAGCAGCGTCTGGGGAGAAGACCTGGAATTTAGATACAGTGATGATGGTGATGGTGATGGTGGAGATGGTGGTGGTGGTGATGGTGATGGTGATGGTGATGGTGATGGTGGAGATGGTGGTGGTGATGGTGATGGTGATGGTGATGGTGATGGTGGAGATGGTGGTGGTGGTGATGGTGATGGTGATGGTGATGGTGGAGATGGTGGTGGTGGTGATGGTGATGGTGATGGTGATGGTGGAGATGGTGGTGGTGGTGATGGTGATGGTGATGGTGATGGTGGAGATGGTGGTGGTGGTGGTGGTGGTGGTGGTGGTGGTGGTGATGGTGGAGATGGTGATATAAAATCTCCTTCCTACATCCCACTACTAAGGCACTGAAGATAACCATTTAAATCAGCACAAGATACAAATCTACTCATGGAAATTAGAGAATATTTACAAATGAGCCACGATCGCAGTCATGTGGCAAAGCTGATGCTATTAAGCAAGGGTCTGGGAAATGTAAGGTCCGGCTGGACTAAATCAGAAGAAAGACAAACAAGAATCCGGACCTAGAGCATATTAGAAGGCAATAGAAGAAGATCGTGCTGAGAGGTTGGAGACTACCGAGGCAGAGCAAGGAGGAGGGAGACCCTACACACACAGGCACCTACTGTGCTGTCTGGTCAGAGCAGCAGAGCTCCAGCTGCCTGCATGGGCACACCCTGGACTCTGACCAGCTTTTCACTTTCTCTCAGTCGCCTCAGTGAAGTCTCTCCTCAGCCCTCCCTAATACCCCCCTGCTTTGTCCCTTTCCTGAGTCAAGTATCCCCAACTGCCTCCTCAATGAGTAATTGTTGACTAGGTGAATATAGCTCTTTAGGTGGCTTACTCTACATTTGTTTGTAGTTAAGACTTTAGACTAGTGAGATGGATCCATGGCTAAAGTACTTGCTGCTCAAATGTGAGGAGCAGAAGTCATATCCCTAGAACCCATGGACCCCCAGGGTGGATGTAGAGGCTTCCTTATAATTCCAGCCTCAAGACAGAGAAAGGAGATGACTAGGGAGAGCAGCCACACCAGTAAACTCTGGGTTTGATTGAGAGGACCTGCCTTAAAGAATAAGGTAGAAGAATGCTCAAAAAGGATTTCAGATGTCACTTGACCTATATATGTATCCATACACACGCCAACGTGTCTACACACATGCATGAGCACCACAAACAAAACTTCTTTTAATAGACAAGCAGTGTCCAAATCTGTGAATACAAATTGGAGTTTATGCAGATGGATTATCAATAAGAATGATTAACCATCTTTATGTTTTCTTATCTGTCTAACAACTTTTGTAAGTATATGTACTTATGTTGCTCTTGTAATTCCGATAAAGGTGAAATAATGTCCCTCC
Source organism: Mus musculus (assembly GCF_000001635.26). Lineage (NCBI taxonomy): Eukaryota > Metazoa > Chordata > Mammalia > Rodentia > Muridae > Mus > Mus musculus. The sequence goes on from NC_000076.6 coordinate 20,698,546, forward strand.
CAGTGGACCATGTGTCCAGCTCGTATTTCAGTACATTCTATTATCGTTTTAAAGCAACCATTCCTATTCCAGAATTAGCAAGACTGTCAGATATGTGTTATAGCATGTGAAGGATATATAAAAGAGCATCTAAGAGCTCTTCAAAGATAATCTAGGCCAAAAGATCTTATAATGAAACCCCTCATAGAACACTTAATTACTCTATAAAAATGTTCTGAGGCTATTCTTGGGTTTTGGTGTCATTCCTGGGAAGAAAGAAATACCTGACATTCTGAGGCTGCATCTTAACTCATCCTTTTGGGCTCTGTTTCTATCATCCTTCGTGTCTGTGGATGGCTTAGGACTTTAGATGTGTTTTCTATTTGGAGGGATCTTGAAAAGTAGCCTAGGTTGGCTTCAAACTCACTATCCCCCTGCCTTAGCCTCCTGGGTTTTGGAAGCACAAGTGTGCACCACCATACCTAGACCAGATGTGTTTGTAGTAGAGAGATTTAGAAGCCTGCAGTGAAGGGTGAAGGAGGTGAGACTGACTGACAAATCCTGAGAGAGGGAGCAGTTTCCCCTCAGCTCCAGGCTGCCAGCCCTGTTGAAAGCATAGAAGTCAGGGCGTTCATTGTGGGGGATATTGTACACTTGAACTGTGAGCTCTTATGCTTATAAAAATGAATCTACTAAAGAAAGAATAGCTATAGAACATCAATTAAAATCTAAAGATCAAAACGTGAATGTATCTATAACACACCAAGACAGAAAAAAATGTTACACCAAGCCTTTCTATTGAGAGAACAAAATTTAAGCTAGAAAACCTTTATTAAGCACACAATAATGTTAGCCTGTTCATTGCAGCACTTTCAAAAACAGATAAAATAGAAAGAAGATTTGGATGTGGACAAAGAAGAAATACAGCACGTTCCCTTAGTAGCAATGTGCAAATGTGTAGCACTAAATTGGGGTATAGTTCACACATATGTGCGCACACTTATAGATGCACACACATATATATAGACATGCACACACGTGTATACACACATGCACACAACTTATGTGCACACACATACATACACACATGCACATACATACACACTTGCACACATACATGCACACACACATATGCACATACACAGAATGCATTTTTTTAATGCATCATCCAATTGTGGAGTTGCTTAAGGCTGAAGCAGCAGGTAAGATTACTGAAGCAGTCTCCATTCAGTGTTTCTGCACAGTCCCAGATGGTCTTTAAATCTCAAAATTGTGCATTGGCCTTATGATGGGTAGGAAGAAACCATGAAGTTGGGCTTCCTTCAATGTGGGTTTTGTAGCAGATTTCTGGTTAGACAGAATCGAAAGGAAATTATAGATTCTCACAGGTGTGTGTGTGTGCATACATGTAGAGTCAGAGTACATGCTCATATGTCGATCTGTGGCTCTCATCTTGTTTGAAACAGGGTCTCTTGTTTGCAGCTGCATATGCCTAGCTGGCCCGGAGCTTGTGCTAATTCTGTTTCTCCCTCCCACCTCAGAGTAGGAGAACTGAGAAGACAGATGCGAGCCGCTGCTCAGGAAGATCTGAACTCAGCCCTCACATTTGCTCAGCAAGTGCATTAACCCCTGCGTCATCTCCTGGGCCTCCGTACTCTCTTTCTCGATTTCTACTCCGTGTTCCAAACCCACTGACTCCTTTAGGGGCAGGTAGTTTGTCAAGGAGCCCTTCCCTGCCTGCCTCTTGCACATAGTAGGACAGTGCTTATCCTTCTTCTGCTGTCTGTAAAAGAACAGAAGATATACTCCTCATGTTTTAAGACATCCGTGCAAACGTCCCTGCAAATCCTGTCCCCACAAGCCCTTCCTCTGTGGTTCAGGGTCTTAACTCTCCGCGCTTCACTTTCATATCCTTGGGGATTAGCTGGACCTTTGAGGCTGACTGAGCCTCCACCCTCATGAACAGCATGGTGTTTGTGGAACTGGTGCTTTTCAGTTCTAGATTCCGAATCAAAGTGTGTCTGTGAATCGGAGCTTGCCGTGCTGCCAAGTAGAGAGAAGGATATAGGACACGATTTAAAGCAATTGATGTAGCATTTGGGGCCACATCTAACTTCGATTGCACTAAAGCCGCCTCGTGGTAAGCAGGAGGAGGCTGATTAATACCACAGGGTCTTTGTGCTACTCTCCAGCATTGGTGGGAACCTTCTGTCATCAGGGTCCAGGCCGGAAGCCACAGCCCCTCACCACTAGCAGTGTATAAAGAGGCTTTCATGTCGGCAGGACCTTCTGAAGCGTGCACTCTGGCTGCTCTCCAGTGATATAGGCAGCACAATGTCAAAACCAGATGTGCACTGGAGCCATTTCTTGGCCCTACCTCCTCTCCCAGTCTCCCTCACTGGTGAGGTCTTACCCTCCACCCTTTCCCTCTTCACATTGTCATCATCCTGTGTGTGCTTATCCTGAAGCCAGCCGGGCTGTAAATAACACACATGGCAGTGAGCATGTCCCCTAGGAACTTCAGGTTTCTTCACCTCTGTTCCCCTATGAGACATACCAAACTCTGTGTGTCTTACACACATCTCTCAACTTCTCATGCATCTCTCCTGGTCTGTCTGATGTCCCTTCGATCTATCCAACTCTGCTAAATGTGAGCCTCAAGCCCAGGATTTTGGGTTATTATTTTTAACTTTTTAACTTAACTGACAATACACAGTGTGGTACTTGTCTTGTTAACAAACCTGAGCCTATAAAAGTACACACACACACACTGATACACACAGACACACACACACAGACACACACACACTTATACACACAAGACAGAAATACACACGCACAAACATGCATGCATGCTTTACAGAAATTTGGTAAGTTTGGCACTACTGGGGTCTCGAGTTTTACAACTGAAAAAAAAAAACGCAACAGCATATTCCCTGTCCTGGGGAACAAACCAGATAGAGATGGAGTCAGACATGAATGAATGAGCCCAGCTTCAAGATCTGGCCAAATGACCAGGCATGGTGGCATAGCCATGAAATTCTAGAATTTAGTCACAGAAGCTAGAAGATTAGGAGTTCAGAGTCAACTTCAGCTACGTAGTGAGTTCAAGACCAGCCTAGGCTACAAAAGATCCTATTTAAAACAAACAAACAAACAAACCACAATAAAAAGATAGAAAGAAAGGGGAGAATGAGGGAGGGAGAGAGGGCACGAGAGAGAGAGGGAGGGAGGGAGGGAAGGAGGGAAAGAGGAAGGGAAGGAGGGAAAAGTCATTGCAGAGACTTGTTCTTCACATCTGATCTAGTCTTCTTGGCTTTACCATTGATTCCAGCAGGCAAATATTGCCCACTGAGCCGTCTGAGCCCTAAACCAGGTGATTCTCATCTCATCTGGCCTGAAGCAGACATTGTCTGCTCATAGCAGACGTCCCAGTCTTCTGCCAAATAGCCATCCATCCCATGAATGCCAGAGACGTCATTTTAAATCTGCCCCATACAGCAAGTGATTCACTGGTTTCTTTTGCTATGCTTTCTTCGTACATTCACCAAAATGGGAAAACAGCTGGTGAGTCTACTGGCTTGTGCACTGTCAGTTTTCTCCAACTGTCATGGAAACTCTGTGCAGACACGGGTATTGTCTGTTCCTTTTTATGTCTTGAGTCCCTAGACTATATTAAGACTCCAAATATGTATTAAATGAATGAGTGCAAGCATGAATGAATGCACGCATGAATGAGGGCAAGCTCTGTTACTGAAAAACAGTCACTGGTGTGAATTAATCAATGGAATCTCAGTTTGCTTATAAAAATGGGAACAATCACTCTTATGTTAGAGAGTTCCTGAGACTATTTGAGATATTAAAGCAGGAATCAGAGTTTTTCAGAACTCTGTAAAAACAATATGCTATTCATAATTAGTATACTATCACTTGTTCATCTCTCTGTATATTTACCTTGTTTGTCTATCTTTTTTCATAGGCTGAATAAGAAATACCACCCACCCCAAGTGGTACATGTGTTGATGTTTTAGTCACTTGTTGGGAGTTTTATTGAATGTCACTGGGTCCTGGATTGAATAATCTAGGGATAGAGGCTTAGCTGAATGGGCTATTAGAAGGAGAGATCTCCCCGGGAGAACCATTGAGGCTACACAGTTGAATGGTAATTGTTATCCCTGTTTTCTCTCTCTCTCTCTCTCTCTCTCTCTCTCCCTCTCTCTCTCTCTCTCTCTCTCTCTCTCTCCTACTTTTCTTTTCCCTCTCTTCCTCTTTCCCTCCCTCCCTCTCTTCTTCCTCCTCTCCCCTTCCTTCAATGAAGGGAGAAGTTTTGTTCCACCATGTATATACTCTGCCACGAGTAGAAGCCTATTGTGACTTTAAACTGAAACCATAAATCACAACACACCATCCTTCCTTTAAGCTACTTTTCCCCAGTGTCTTGTCATAGTGATTAAAAACTATCACAGTAGTTAGTGTGACACATCTAGTCTAGGCTTATTAGTAGCTTGTTATGTGTGACATATATTTCCACATCCACCCAAAGAAGTCCATACATCCTCAATTATAAGATCCAACATATTTAGATATTATCTAAGATATTATATACCTGTTATCTTGAATAGCCCCATAAGTGCTCATATACATATATATGTATATATGTATATGTATGTATATATATACACTTAATATAGCCACATATTTATTAATATTTGTCTACTTGGGTCTAAAATTTATCATGTCAATGGCCTGACCACTGAAATGTACATTTAGCAAGATGTCTCACCACCACCATTATCATCATCATCACCACCACCACCATCAAGCCAGCATACCTGAGGATTACTGGGAAAACAAAATAAGACAATATAAAATACTAGGCCCAAAATTTGATTTCACCTAAGCATGTCTGAGAATTTACTTGGGATTTCTATTGAACACAGTATTGTTGCTACCTGTGCACCACAGGAAAGTCACAGTAGCCCACCAATTATAATTTTGGGGTCCACAACAGCCCTATATCCATAGTTTGAAAGTATAACTTTCATATATTGGCCCACTGGTGTTTTGATAGAATATAGGTACCAGAGGGATGGTAGTCAAAATATTGAATCACTGTATTGACTAGAGATGAGTGATTAAGCTGTCTAAGTAACTACCACTGACTCAGGAAATTAGAAAGATCCCAAGAATACATCAAAAAACAAAGCAAAACAAAAAACAAAAAGTCTTCTAGCCTGAAAACCTAACTAGGAGATGTCAAAGCTCTTTGGAGAGCAACGCTATTCTTGAAAATCCATTTCTCAGAAGACAGTCCTCGTCCCTCCTTGGGATTGTGTTAATAACCTAAGCACAGGTCAAAGTGACCAAGTCTATGAACTGTTATTCTTACGTTTTAAATTGAGCACTTAAAGCAAGCTCTGAGTATTCAATTACAGATTACTTAACATCACCTTTTTGTTTGTTTAAAGATGAAACACTAAATATTGGTTGTATTGAGAAGAACACACAGCATAAGAACTGTTTCATAAGAACTCCAGGAGGTAGTCAATTCAACTGCACGGCAGCCCCAAACCGCTGCTTCTGCTGCCCTACCCAGAGCTTGCAATGACTCCCTGTTACTTCTTTACTGATATTCTAAAGTTAAAACAAAACAAAACAAAACAAAACAAAATAAAACAAGCAAGAAAAAAGTCTCAGTTTAAAAGTCTATGGTATAACATAAAACTCAGTCCTTAGGTTGATATAGTAAGACAATTTTCCTTCATTTCTAATGTTACCCACGGCATAGGCATTATCAACTGAAAATGATAACATTTGGCAAATATTGCTTTCAATGTTTTCACATTGAATGGCATTTTAAAATTGTTAAATACTAAATTTTTAAGTTCCAATTTTATAGTTTATATTTTAAAAACAATTAAATGCATGAAAAGTCTATTTGTAAGAAAACTTATCCTCCAAGTTATAGATAGCAAAGATTTTTAATTGTTTTGCTATCTCTCCTTTCATACCTGTATCTATTTTAATCATCTTTATACATGAATCATCTGTAAACAGTCAGCTATTGAACTCTAAGCTAACGCATTTTTAAATGAAAATTTACCTGCACTTCAAAGATTCCATAGCCCCAAAAAAAGCCTTTCTAAGGATGAGGAAAACATAATATCCCAGAAAAGACAAAAATCCTCAGTGGCAACCAATAAATACAGGCGACCAACGGCCCACTGCATATAACTAAGCCAGAACCTGACAACGGCCAGCCTTACCTAGAGGCTTGTCTCATGTAAGGGTCTGCTAAGGCTACAAGATAGCGCTAAAAACAATGCTTCCTGGTGCGTCTGTGGCACACATTCAGAAGTACCAGATTGGTTTATATAGAACTGTGGACTTGGAAATACTTTGGATAATGGAGAAAATCATCAAGAGGTCATTGTCCCTAATTTACATCAGAGACTGTGTAAAGAAATTTAACTAATGGCCATGTGTGAAAGTCAGGAGCCAGGGACAAGATGGTGCAGTTTTGTAGTGGATCCCTTCACCAGAATGTGACCTCCACACGAAAAGCAAGCAAGTGGTGGTGAACGATGTGTCGGCCCCTACAATCTTTAGTGTGTTTTAGCATTATCAAAAAGGATGGTTGACTGGGCACTACTGGCAACTAACAACTGTAAGGCAGTATGTACTCCAATGATGTTAGAATTCGGTTGTTGTTTTTTTGGGGGTGGGGTGGGGTTGGGTTTGGTATTTTGAGACATGGTTTCTCTGTGTAGCCCTAGCTGTCCTGGAACACACTCTGTAGACCAGGCTGGCCTTGAACTCAGAAATTTGCCTGCCTCTGCCTCCCAAATGCTGGGATTAAAGGCGTGTGCCACCACACCTGGCTTGAAATTCTTTTAATTTAAACTGTTATATAATAATATAATGGCCACATTGAAAAATAGAATATCAGCAGACGATTACACTACTTTTTAGATCACAGATGAATGAATACTAGTAAATTTATTTCAGACGCAAAGGTGGAACCTCCCAACTAACCAAGACAGACCCAAGGTTGAGAATATACTCTTGGTTCATATGGGGTCTTCCAGTGCTACATACCGTTCTTCATAGGTTTTTCTCCAGCTTTGTTCCCACACTCATTGAAGAGAGCATGGGAGGGAAAGGAATGTAGCTGTATAATCCATCACTAAATCAGTCATTGTCTCATAGTTTTGTTCAATATGGATTAAGACAATTACCAGTTAATGTCACTGGTAATTTTATATAAGTTAAGGTACTATCTGCAAAACTACATCATACACAGGCTCAAGTCTCTCTCTCATATATATATATGTGTGTGTGTGTGTGTGTGTGTATACACATACATATACATATATATATACATACATATATATATGTTCACACTCTCTTCTGATATTCTATTTTTCAATGACTGCTGATATTCTATTTTTCATGTGGCATATACATATATATATATATATATATATATATATATATGAATGAAAATCAGGACAATTATACCCAGAAAGTAGAATTGTTATAGACACTAAACAAATTTAATTAACATGGTTTTAGAAACTTGAAAATCACATAGAGAAAATGTTCAATGCAATATGATATGAGAATATGTTAGACAAGACTAAGAATTTTGATAGAGATCTAAGAACCATAAAAAGAAAATTTAAATTTAAACTGATACAACCACTCTGGAAATCAATCTGGCAGTTCCTTAGAAAATTGTAAATAGCTCTACCTGAAGACCACTCCTGGATATATACCCAAAAAGATATTCCACTGTACCGCAAGGACATGTGCCTCACCATGTTCATAGCAGCCTTATTTATAATATCCAGAAGCTGGAAACAATCCAGATGCCCCTCAACCAAAGAATGGATACAGAAAATGTGGCACATTTACACAGTGGAATACTATTCAGCTATTAAAAACAAGGGCATCATGAATTTTTCAGGAAAATGGATGGAACTAGAAAATATTATCCTGAGTGAGGTAGCTGAGACCCAAAATGACATGCATGGTATGTACTCACTGATAAGTGGATATTAGCCAAAAGTTCAGAATACCCATGATACAACTCACAGGTCATAGGAAGCTTAACAAGAAGGAAGCCCAAGTGTGGATGCTTCAATCCCACTTAGAAGGGGAAAAAAATGATCATGGGAGGCAGAGGGAGGGAGAAAACTGGATCAGAGAGGGATGGGGAAAAGTAGGGGCAGGATCAAGTATGGAGAGAGACAGGAGGATGCCCAAAGGGCCAGAAGAATTAATTAAAATATGCAGTATTGGGGGTTAGGGTGCAGGGGGAACCTCTAAAAAGTCCCAGACACCAGGGATATGAGAGGCTCCCAGGACTCAATGGAGATGGCATTAGGTGAAATGCTAAACAGTGGGGAGATGAAACCAGAAGAGAACACCTCCAGTAGATAGACAGTCCCCCACCCCACCAACATGCACCCAAGTTCAGGCAGAGGGTCACCCACCCACCTCAAAATTTTAATCCAGGATTATTCCTGTCTAAAGGAAATGTGGGGGACAAAAATGGAGCAAAGACTGAAAAAAAGGCCACGTAGTGACCAGCCCAACTTGGGACATGCATGCACACCAAACCCTGACACTATTACTGAGGCCAAGTTGTACATGCAAACAGGAGCCTGGCATGGCTGCCCTCTGAGAGGCTCAAGAGTGTCAACTAATATGAACTCTTCAGAGCTCCCAGAGACTAAGCCAAAAACCAAGGAGCATACATGGGCTGGTTCATGCTCCTGGGCACATGTGTAGCAGAGGACTGACTGCCTTGTATGACCTCAGTGGGAGAGGATGCACTTATACTGTGGAAACCTGATGTTCCAGGGGTAGGGAATGCTGGAGGGGGTGAGGTAGGGATGGGAGGGGGGCACCCTCTCAGAGGTGGGGGGCGAAGATGGAGTGAAGAACTCTGGAAAGGGGGAATGGGAAGAGGGTGCAACTTTTGGAATGTAAATAAAATAACTTAATAAAGACTTTTCAAAAAGGAAGTCTATGACTGAAAAGAATAGCATAATTAAAATCATTTAATGGGTTTAGTGGCAGATTGTACAGACCTGAAGAAAGAAAGAGATAGTGAGATATTGGTCAAAAAGAATCATTAAGCAGTAGCTGTGGAGTCTGCATGTATGTTGTTTGCTGGCTTGGTGTTCTTGTGGGACTACTGACAGTGGGGGTTGATTGTCTCTGACTCTTTTGCCTGCTCTGGGGACTACTGGGTTGCATCACCCATCCTTGATGTGAAGGCTTGAGTCTGGTCTTGTATCTTGTTGCGTTGCGTTCTCTTGCTGTCCCTGAGAGGCCTGCTCTTTTCTGTGGGGAGAGAGAGTGGAGTGGATCTGAGGGAGACGGGAGGTGGAGGGGAACTGGGAGGAGGGAAGAGTGGGGAAGATGCAGTTGGGATGTATTGTATGAAAGAAAACTAAATTCAAAAATGAAAAATTCAAAATTAAGGAACACAGAGATCAAATGTAAATAATGGGGTTGATTCAAATCCACAACACACACAGGGGTAGGTGGATTCAAATCCGCAACACACATACAGCTTAACTATTAAGAAAGCAAGGCAGAGTGAGGTATAATAAGTATCAAAAATGATTAATAAGAATACTTTTAAAATGCTGAATGACAGCAAGACAACTTAAAGAATCAGACAGTATAAGAATATCTCCAATTTTTTTCTTTCTTTCTTTCTTTCTTTTTTTCTTTCTTTCTTTCTTTCTTTCTTTTCTTTTCTTTCTTTTTTTTTTTTTTTTTTTTTTTTTTTTTTTTTTTTTGAGACAGGGTTTCTCTGTGTAGCCCTGGCTGTCCTGGAATTCACTCTGTAGACCAGGCTGGCCTTGAACTCAGAAACCCGCCTGCCTCTGCCTCCCAAGTGATGGAATTAAAGGGAAAAAAAGAATATCTCCAATTTTATCTGTGGAATTATCAACAGAAAAGTTCATTTATAGTATAATTCTAAATTATAAGCATAAAGAAAATTCAAAGACAAAAGAGTAGAGAATCAGAGGACATTCTGATGCTTGATTTACAGATGTTAGTAATGTTCACTGTGGAATCAAAGGCAGCAATCCACAAACACAGACAAGGATAGAACTGTGTAAGGGATATAATATAACAATCACATTTCTGGTGAGTAGAATTTTAATTCTAAATGTGTAATCATACTAAGTAATTCTCAGATATTTTCACTACTATCCTCATTTTCCAGACTTTTTTTCTATATACAGTTCCATGGAAATTTTAAGCCCCTATGTAGTGTGTATCTGTGTCTGTATTAAAATCTTTAAATGGACACAAACCATTCTGAGATCTTGTTCTAGAAGGATCAGTTATTTCCTCCAAACTGTAAATATGAGACTTAAAAAGTATAATGTTACAATATTAGCATAATTTATAGTAATTATTTATTTATTAATACTAATTAAAAATTAATATAATATTTGATATTTAACCTTGATCTATATCCAACACCCATTCATGATAAAAAGTCTTGGAAAGATCAGGAATTCAAGGCCCATACCTAAACATGATAAAAGCAATCTACAGCAAACCAGTAACCAACATCAAAGTAAATGGTGAGAAGCTGGAAGCAATCCCACTAAAATCAGGGACTAGACAAGGCTGCCCACTTTCTCCCTACCTATTCAACACTGTGCTTGAAGTCTTAGCCAGAGCAATTTGACAACAAAAGGAGATCAAGGGCATACAAATTGGAAAGGAAGAAGTCAAAATATCACCTTTTGCAGACGATATGATAGTATATATAAGTGACCCTAAAAATTCCACCAGAGAACTCCTAAACCTTATAAACAGCTACGGTGAAGTAGCTGGATATAAAATTAACTCAATCAAGTCAGTGGCCTTTCTGTACACAAAGGATAAACAGGCTGAGAAAGAAATTAGGGAAACAACACCCTTCTCTATAGTCACAAATAATATAAAATACCTTGGCGTGACTCTAACTAAGGAAGTGAAAGATCTGTATGATAAAAACTTCAAGTCTCTGAAGAAAGAAATCAAAGAAGATCTCAGAAGATGGAAAGATCTCCCATGCTTATGGATTGGCAGGATCAATATAGTAAAATGGCTATCTTGCCAAAAGCAATCTATAGATTCAATGCAATCCTCATCAAAATTCCAACTCAATTCTTCAACGAATTAGAAAGGGCAATCGGCAGATTCATCTGGAATAACAAAAAACCTAGGATAGCAAGAACTTTTCTCAAGGATAAAAGAACCTCTGGTGGAATCACCATGCCTGACCTAAAGCTGTACTACAGAGCAATTGTGATAAAAAAAAAACAAAACTGCATGGTACTGGTATAGCGACAAACAAGTAGACCAATGGAATAGAATTGAAGACCCAGAAATGAACCCACACACCTATGGTCACTTGATCTTTGACAAGGGAGCTGAAACCATCCAGTGGAAAAAAGACAGCATTTTCAACAAATGGTGCTGGCACAACTGGCGGTTAACATGTAGAAGAATGTGAATTGATCCATTCCTATCTTCTTGTACTAAGGTCAAATCTAAGTGGATCAAGGAACTCCACATAAAACCAGAGACAGTGAAACTTATAGAAGAGAAAGTGGGGAAAAGCCTCAACGATATGGGCACAGGGGAAAAATTCCTGAATAGAACAGCAATGGCTTGTGCTATAAGATCGAGAATCAACAAATGGGACCTCATAAAATTGCAAAGCTTCTGTAAGGCAAAAGACACCATCAATAAGACAAAAAGGCCACCAACAGATTGGGAAAGGATCTTTACCTATCCTAAATCAGATAGGGGACTAATATCCAATATATATAAAGAACTCAAGAATGTGGACTCCAGAAAATCAAATATCCCCATTAAAAATGGGGCTTAGAGCTAAACAAAGATTTCTCACCTGAGGAATATCAAATGGCTGAGAAGCACCTGAAAAAATGTTCAGCATCCTTAATCATCAGGGAAATGCAAATAAAAACAACCCCGAGATTCCAACTCACACCAGTCAGAAGGGCTAAGATCAAAAATTCAGGTGACAGCAGATGCTGGTGAGGATGTGGAGAAAGAGGAACACTCCTCCATTATTGGTGGGATTGCAAACTCTTACAACCACTCTGGAAATCAGTCTGGTGATTTCTCAGAAAATTGGACATAGTACTACCGGAGGATCCTGCAATACTTCTCCTGGGCATATATCCAGAAGATGTTCCAACCGGTAAGAAGGACACATGCTCCACTATGTTCACAGCAGCCTTATTTATAATAGCCAGAAGCTGGAAAGAACCCAGATGCCCCTCAACAGAGGAATGGATACAGAAAATGTGGTACATTTACACAATGGAGTACTACTCAGCTATTAAAAGGAATGAATTTATGAAATTCCTAGGCAAATGGATGGACCTGGAGGGCATCATCCTGAGTGAGGTAACACAATCACAAAGGAACTCACACAATATGTACTCACTGATAAGTGGATATTAGCCCTAAACTTAGGATACCCAAGATATAAGATACAATTTGCTAAATGCATGAAACTCAAGAAGAACGAAGACCAAAGTGTGGACACTGTGTCCCTTCTTAGAATTGGGAACAAAACACCCATGGAAAGAGTTACAGAGATAAAGTTTGGAGCTGTGACAAAAGGATGGACCATCTAAAGACTGCCATATCCAGGGATCCATCCCATAATCAGCCTCCAAACGCTGACACCATTGCATATACTAGCAAGATTTTGCTGAAAGGACCCTGATATAGCTCTCTCTTGTGAGGCTATTCTTGGGCCTAGCAAACACAGAAGTGGATGCTCACAGTCAGCTATTAGATGGATCACAGGGCCCCCAATGGATGAGCTAGAGAAAGTACCCAAGGAGCTAAAGGGATCTGCAACCCTATAGGTGGAACTAACCAGTACCCCCAGGAGCTCGTGTCTCTAGCTACATATGTATCAGAAGATGGCCTAGTCGGCTATCAGTGGAAAAAGAGGCCCATTGGTCGTGTGAACTTTATATGCCTCAGTACAGGGGAATGCCAGGGCCAAGAAGTGGGAGTGGGTGGGTAGGGGAGTGTGGGGGGGGAGGGTATGGGGGACTTTTGGGATAGCACTGGAAATGTGAATGAAGAAAATACCTAATTAAAAAAAATAAAATAAAATGAAATGAAATTTCAAACTGTTTAATACAATATATGATTAAGTGAAAAAACTAAAAGGGAATCAGCTGTGTCCTCAGCTATGAGGCAGTTTTTAATATGCCTATTTGAATACCTGATATAAATGGGAAAACCAGTACAAATACAGAATATTTGCATGATATGGTTAGTGACTTCCTAACTGATATATGTGGAGAACTATACTTTGTAAACTGTATAATCATTCATTTCATAGGTATGGGCAACATTATATTAGGAAAACAACATACTTCAAGCCTCAAAATCTTATATAGTAAATTGGCACGCACATTAGAATACCTTCATGCTAACTGACAAACTAAACAATTGTAACATGCTTTCCAACCAATAGATGGGCTTGTAAACAACAAACTGGACCCAAAACTTAAAATTGACATTATTTTCAACCGATAAAGGAACACCAACCTTTAAAATATATATGATGCGATGACCCAGCCTCACACCAGGTCTGGGTAAGAAGTAGAAAGATTAGGGAAGCAATGAATGAAATAGAGACAAAAGAGAAATCCTTGGAATTAGCTGAAGAGTTGATTTTTCAAAAGGCTGGCCAAGCTGATAAACCTCTAGACCAACAAGACAAACAGAGAGAGAGAGACAGAGAGAGACAGAGAGAGACAGAGACAAAGAATGAGGCAGAGAGACAACAGAAGACCCTAGGAAATCCAGAAGACCACTAGAGGATGCTGAGAAAATTCACATTCCAAGAAGCTTGAGAACTTATACATTGATACTGATATGTTTCTAAATGTTTATGATACTGATGAATTTCTGAATGTGTAGAATCTACTTAAATCATAAATTATTTATATACAAGCCCATGAGGAACAATGAGAATGAAGTTGTAGATAAAAGCATCTCCAACAAGAAAAGTGGGGGAAGAGTCCTGCGGAATTCTAACACTCTTTTACGGGTCTTCTAATGCTAACACTTCCTAAACTGTTCTGTGCTATAGGGAGAGAAGGAACTCCATCCAATTCATCGGATGCTGCCCATGATATTCTGATATAAAAGTCAGGCCAAGACACAACAGCAACAGAAAAAGTACAGCTCAACAGCCCTGATGAACAGAGACACACAATTCTCAACAAAATTCTTGGAAACCAAATTCAAGAACACACCAAGACGATTATGCATCACAACAAAGGAGGTTTCTTCTTAGCATTGCAAAGTTGGTTAACAAAAAATAAAAAAATAAAAAATAAATAAATTATTCACAATGTAAATAATCTTAAAGGTCGACATTATCTGATCATGATCATCTCCACGGAGCAGAAAAGGCATTTGGTAAAGCTCACTATGCCTTCATGATGAAGTCTTGCAGAAGTTAAGAGCAGATAGAATATACAAACCTACTGTCAATAGTATACTAAGTTGGGAGTGGGGATGGGAGACACTTCTAAAATCTGGAAGACAAGAGTGACTACGATCTTTATTTTTATTCACTATTGTGCTCAAAGTTTTAGTCAGAGCATTAAGACAAGGCAGGATATAAAAGGGATAAAAACAGGAAAGAAGAGAAATTACCCCTATTTTCAAATGACACAATTCAATACTTAAAAGACTCTATAGACTCTACCAGAAAACTTAGATTTAATAAACATTCTCAGTAAAGTTGCAGGGCACAAAATTGGTGAAAATGTAGAGAGCACCTGACTGCCCAGCCTCAATGATAAATCTACAACACAGCCCTGCACATAGGGCTCAGGAACATTTCCAGAAGAGACAGAAAGCCATAATGTGTGCTACATGGTAATGTCTTTGATGCATGACAGGGAAGCTACACCATTGATACCGCAACAATGTGGTTGCCTAAACAGGACCTGAAGAATGAGGACATTAATTGACATGTGGACATGAATGAGGGGCCTCTCACAAGACCCCATTCCTTCATGAAGAGCTATAGGCAGTATCAGTTTTCTCCAGCAACAAGCGCCTCCCCACCCCATAGCTTATCCAATCCCAAGGCATCAGTCATAAACATATACATATGACCAGCAATAATGGACTCAGAAAGCTATATTTACAAATTTACAATTTACAGGCTCAATTCAATCCCCGTTAGACACTGCAGGGACAGGAGCTGGAGAGATTGCTTGGCAGTGTTCTTACACAGAAGACTCAGGTTCTAGTCCTAGCACCCACATGGCAGCTCACACCCATCTATAATCCCAGTTCTAAGGGATCCAATGCTTTTTTTTTTCTGGCCTGCAGATATGAGGCATGCATGTAGTAAACAAGTATGCATGCAGGCAAACTTCTATCAATACACTTAATTTTTAAAATTAACAATTCCAAAGACATTCTTCAAAGAGCTGAAAAGAAAAAAAAAATACAAACTTTCATATGAAAACATAAAACACAACATACAGCCAAAGCAATCCTAAGTAGAAAAAACCTTCTGCTGCTGAAATCATGAAACTTGACCTCAAATTATACTCTAGAGTGATAATAATAAAACTATCTGGTTACAGGCATAAAACAGACATGCAGACAAATGACAAAGGTCAGAGGACCCAGAAGTAAGTCCATCCAGCTATAGATGCCTAATACTTAACAGAAGCATCAAGAACATACACTGGGAAAAAGCAACCTACCACCAAGTAGTGCTGACAAAACCGGACATCGGCCTGCAGAAGAGTAGGCTTAAACTCTCATTTATCACTGTGGAAAAACAAACTCAAAATGGATCAAAGACCTTAACACCTGGAAAGCTGAAACTGGTAGATCGGCGGTTCTCAACATGGGGGTCATGACTCCTTCGGCAGTTAAATGACCCTTTCACAGGGGTCACAAATCAGATATCCTGCATATCAGCGATTTACATTAAAATTCATAATAGTAGCAAAATTGCAGCTATGAGGAAAATAATTTTATGGTTGGGGGTCACACAATGTGAGAAACCATATTAAAGAGGCACAGAATTAGAAAACGTTGTTAACCATTGCACTAGGGTTCTCTCAGGGAGGACACATGGAGTTGTAGACACAGGTAAGAATGCCAACAAGACTCTACTAGCACAGGGAATAGTTTCTGTGTGGGAGAGAAATATTTGAAAGTTGTGGTGTGGTATAGATTATTTTTTAAGAGTATAAAGGGCTTAGGACACCTCAGTGGCAGAGCACTCATTCCATATGTACAAGACCCTGAGTGTGATCTCCAGTAACACACACACACACACACAAACATGCACATGCACACACACAAAGAAACGGAGACAGATACAGACAGGTAGCCAGATAGACAAACATGTGAGTGAGCATGACATATCCTAACCAAATTAGATTTATTCTAGGATTTCAATTTGATTTGACATTCAAAACCAACAACCACGATAAGAGAGTAAAAATAAAAAATCATACATTTGATATCAGAAAGAGTACTTAATAAGTTAAATTCTTAGCACACAATGGATAAAGGATTTTTGTCTACATGTTATGAAGAGTATTATACTTAATGGCAGACTGCCAAGGGCTTTCCTTCTGTGATGAGGACAGGGATAATACTGTACACTATTGATCTTTCAGTGATTTACTAAATTCTTAGCCAGTAAATAAACAAAAGGGACCAGTATTAAAAATGAAGGCAGATGACCACTGGTATTTTTGGAAAATATAATTATTTGGTTGGAAAATCAAAAGAATCTATAAAGTACTTAAACTCCTGAGTTTAGTAAGGTTGTGGTCAGTAAACTGCATACACACACACACACACACACACACACACACACACACACACACACACTTTTCATGGATATTGGAAGCAAAAAGTTGAAACTGAAGAGGTATTATTTAGATCAGAACAAAATACTAAGCACCTACTAATAGGCAGAGCCAGGGATGTCACCAAGCCAGACAGAAGATAGGATTGAAGGGTGATAGAGAGCAACGGAAGTGGGAACAGCATGCTTATAAACCAAGGCCCAGGGAGGATCTCAGATTAGCTTGTATCCCAACTGCTCATTAGCCTCCTTGTTTGGTTTTGTGGTGGAGAACCTTACGTCGAAAATTCATGTAGAAATGTAGAGGACCCAAGATACTAGCAAAGAATGAAACAGGAAACTTTGCCAATGGAAGAAATGTTTGTACCACGTAGATTAAGCAAAGATACTAAAACAAACAAACAAACGTATGAAGGATTTTTTTATAATTAAAATATAGAATGACTGGACGTGACAACAAAGATACTTGTATGCTTGTGATTCATTTAGTCAGGACGGCCTTTACCCTATGCCTAATAGAAACGCTGATGTGGACGGTGAGGAAAAAATGGACTGTTGTTGAGAACATCACGTCTTAAGCATCTTTGAGAAATTCTGCATTTCCCACTAATCTTCAACATGGTTTCCTAAGGCCATGGAGTTTTATTTCCAGCGACATCCTCAGCAGAAATAGAAGCGCTATGCTCCTAAAGACTCGGGCTGGCATTATCCATCATGTAAGAAACTGGACAGTCCAACACTTTCGTCAGCACAGTGGACAAGTCTCATGCACTAGTTCAAATAAACAAAACACAACTACATGAAGCAACTTCCATGAAGTCTCAAGCCGCAACGTCAAATGAAAGAATGGAGGTGGTGTGAAGCGATTCTGGCATGCTGACGGTAGGGAAAGTCATTGTCTCCACTTGAGTAATTGGAGTTCTCCATTTGTTTTAAGGAAAGGTCTCATTGTGGGGCCCAGATTGACCTCAAACTAACTCTACATCTCATGCTTGCCTCAAACTTGTGGCGGTCCTCCTACGTCAGGATCCCAGATGCTGGCAGGAACCAACACTGGCAACTTGAATAACACACAAAGGTATGGAGATTTTCTTAGAGTAAGTGAATGAACAGTACATTTATAATTTAGGTTATATGTGCACTAGTTTAATATAAAAAAAGGCAAGTAAGCAACCCAGGTCACCAGATGTCTGAAACCAGCACATAATGTTCGAGATCAGTTCTGGGGCCTGAGAAGCTCACTAGCAGAGCCAGAAGCCTCGCTCCATGAGTTGGGATTCCTTTCGGCCTCAAGGCCTGTGCTTTTGAAATGGGCTAGCTAATCCTTGCTGTGCTGCAAGCCACATTTTAGAGACACGAAAACCAAAAATGCTAACTACCTTGCCAACAGTATCATTGTTGCAGCAAGAACCCAAACTCAGAGTTTTCGGTTACAAATTCAGGGCTCTTTAAAAAATGAGCAGATCTTCTTTTTCTCTTCCTGTTTTTTTTTTCTTTCCTTTTCTCCCACCACACAAATACTTATTTTGTTTTAAATTAAATTTTGCCATTTGATTCAATAAATGTCTGATGAATTTAGTTTTTAAAGCTTTGTATTAGAAGGGGCAATATATGTGAAGTCACTCTGACTTCCAAGTCACCTGTTAGTTTTGAGAGGGATGTAGACATGAAAAGTTTTCCCCATTGATTCTGGAGATCAATCCTATGACCTTACAGGTGCTAGACTGGCGCTGACCCCTGACCCCTGACCCCAGACCTTTGCCTCTGTTTCAAGCTTGAGAAGGCCTGTGCCATGTACCTCTTTCCTATAACTTCACTTGCAGGCTGAGGCATCAGAATTGGTTAAAAACAGAGAGAGAGAGAAATATGTGTGTGTGTTTGTTGTATTTATATGTTCTTGGGGCACCGTTTTAACACAATGATTTTTAATAGAAGAAAGTACAGAAGAATATGCTAGAATGTTCTTCGCACAGACACCCGTTCCTTTTATCTGAAGTTAAAGGTCCTCTCTCTAAATAAAAGACCTCAGGAAATAGGAGACAAACGACCAGATATGTTCCATGAAGAATAAAGTTTCTAAACGGAATGAAAAGCCAAAGTGAAATTATGTTTTCGTTTCTTTGAAAGTATGAGGCAATCTTGTGAAGGACTCAGGAAGAGGCACATTTCCACCACACCGGAAACAACTCTTTCTAGAGCTAATGACCTTTTCTAAATCGACACATTCTTTAGACCTCCATCTTGTCAGGGCATTCCCTCTCATGAGAATGCTGTCTACACTCGCGAATGACTGAGTTCTTTCTTCTCACTGGACACAGCTGGAGACTGGCACAATGGGGAAGGGAAATGAAGGGTTTTTTTTCCCTCATGGAAAACCAAGAAATGCATAAATCATATTTAAACCAAACCAGCATTAGTTGTTTGCATGCCTACCACTCAAACATATTAATATAAATAATTTTTTCTAAAATAATTGATAGTATGTTATAAATTTACTTTAAAAGTTTTCCTAGATACATAGTTTCCTTCAAGACAATTTGGGGAAATTATACGCTTTTTGTTCTTAATTAACCTGAAAGTTAAGTGAAACTGAACCAACTTTAAAGCACATAATTTAACTGATTGCTCAAACCAGCAAAATATATAACATCTATAGGTAGAGCCAGAAGGTTTTCATGAACACCATGCCAAACTGAGAGGAACTTTGGTCTTGACAAAGCTCCTCATTCTATACTGAGGGAAAGAAAGCTAGGGGGGGTGATGGTGACCCGACTTACTCAAGCCGTCCTGTCCAGGTCTCCATGCTTCCTGCCTGCAACTCTTATTTCCAGAACATTCTGCCCTGCCAAGGTCTCCATGATCTCCTGTCCACGACTCTTACTTCCAGAGTAGTCTATACTTTGAGGTCTCCATGTTTTTTGTCCGTGACCCTTACTTCCAGAACATTCTACACTGTTGAGTTATCAGTAATTTCCTGTCCACAACTCTTACTTCCAGAGCATTCTACACTGTTGAGTTATCAGTAATTTCCTGTCCACGACTCTTACTTGCAGAACATTCTCTCTTTTTGGCAGTTTCAAAAACACATGATATAAATTCAAAGCCAAATAAAAATCCCTTTCCCTTCATTTTCTAACATTGTTTTCAATGTCAGATACCAGGCAGTGTCACAAACACATTGGCAAAATGGTTTCTGCTGTGATTGCAGTGTGTAGGGGAAATGTGAATAACTCTACAGAATCCACAAAAACTAAGTGTTCTCCTCTGTGTTTCAGGTTCTCCTCTTAGAAGCATTTTTTCTACACTTTTTAATCTAGATTTCCAGAGATTTTCTCTGAGAATATAGTAATGCTCTACATATTTAGACAAATATCAGTAGCAACAAATGTAGTTGCTTTTCTGTTTTATTTATCTGAAAAATCCCTACAGATCTTTTGTGTGTAGGTCTACTTCATTCTCTTAAATAACAATGGTATTTAATTACCTTGATATAAAATAATAATTCATTTACTGCTGGGTTCAGTTAGTTTCTGATTTTTATATGAAAATGAAAAAATAATT
Organism: Mus musculus; assembly: GCF_000001635.26. NCBI lineage: Eukaryota > Metazoa > Chordata > Mammalia > Rodentia > Muridae > Mus > Mus musculus. The sequence continues at coordinate 20,719,028 of NC_000076.6, forward strand.
GTATTTTTTTTACTAAGATTTATAGAGCTGAAAGGTATGAGAACTATTGATCAATATTATCTGTAGAAACCAAGATTTGACCAGCTAAAGCTTATAATCACCTCCCGTATCTATACCTGGGTCCATAGAAACACGTTCCTCATCCCTAACCAGCCATGGCCAGAGGGACGATCCAGAGTCCCAACTCTTAGGTGCCCCTTAAATGGGCCCAGCAGTTACTAGAAAGGAGAAAATTACAGCAAACATTAATCTGAATTTTATGTACTGAAAACCATCAAAGCCTTTGTGTGACTCTTCCTTTTGTTCATCTTCCCCTTACAGATGACAGCGAGAGGGGAGGGGAGGGGGAGAGGGAAGGACAGAGGGGAAAGGAGGGGAGGAGAGGGGAAACAATGTGAAGAGGAAGGGGAGGAGCACAGGGAGGGAGGGAAGAGGCCTCTTGCACTCCACAAAAGGACTGGGTTCTCGGCTTCAGTTATCATTCTCACACTCTGTACTGCTCACAAAGCTCAATGTTGTCCAGATAGTGTTGTTCATAGGATTTAGGTTTTTTGTTTCTTTGTTTTTTTGGTTTTTGGTTTTTGGTTTTTGTTGTTGTTGTTTTTAACATATTGAGATATTTACAGAATATTATTAAGAATTACCTGTGCTTAATAGACTTCTGTGTGCTGGCAAGCTGTTTCTAGGTTTATCTGAAATAACAAATCTGTTCATCCTCCATGCTTCAGCTGTTAATTGTAAACCTTTACTTGGCAGAGACGCCAGCTGTCCTGGCCACACAGGATGGAGCAGTGTCTGGTTTAAGATCATTGAACTACATTGAAGTCAACCAGTAGGATGAGGCAGCATGCCTGCACCAGGGCTCATGCCTCGCAGTAGACACTGAATGTTTTCAGTTGTTCTCTAAAGAAATCAGAACTGGAGTGTGAGCAATGCCGAGGAAATTAATGAAGAAACTGAAGAACGACTGGCGTTTATGAGAAAGATGCCTGTCCCATCTGCCCCAAACACAAACCACGCCCCTTTGCTGTCTCAGGAAATGCTCCAGCAGAGGGATACCACTTCACAGGAGATAAATATGGCGAAGAGAGAAAACTTTCCCAGGGGAGCCACAGTCTTTCTGGGTGAAATTCTCCAAACCCATGGCTTGTGATTGCTTTGGCTTTTCCTGGTAATGTGATTATCTTAGAGGAAGAATTATATAAACTTAAATAAGGATCTGGTGCTAAGGCATAAAGAGGGGTGGCAAGGAGAGGGGACAGGAGAGGTGGGAATGGCTCAGTATGAGCCTTGTCAGCATAAATAGCAGAATGGAGCACAAAGGCACCAACGAGCGTTAACGACAAGGAAACCAAGGTCTCTAGGACTTAAAAAGTTTACCCCCACACTCTCACACAAGTGACCCAGGAAGTCACTGGAGACACTGTTAGAAGCTCCCAGATGCTAAGGGCATCCCATAGCATAGACAGCACATTACATCATGGTTGCCAACCCTCCCCATTCCTGTCAAGTGGCTGCTGGGATCTGGGCCTGCTTTTAACTTCTCCAAAGGTTTCTTCCTGTACCTCAAGGAACGGTGAAGAAAACCCCATGCTTGAGTTTTAGTCTCCATCTTAGGCTGGCGAATAAAGCAAGTCAATTTATGGCAAAGCCCAGGCACGCCTCAATGTGCTAGTTTTTTTTAAGATCACCACCACGAAAGAATAACGATCTCTTCACCTGACCATGTTAGGAGACAATATGGACACACACTCACTTCTTGCAGTCTAACTTGCATTCAGCTGCCTCTTCTGCATAGTTTTTCTTTTTACACCTCCCTTCCAAACTTTGTGTGTGCCTGTGTAAGTGTGACTATGGTATACTGTGTGCAGATGTGGGTGTGTGCGTGTGCCTATTGTATACTGTGTGCAGATGTGGGTGTGTGCGTGTGCCTAAGGTATACTGTGTGCAGATGTGGGTGTGTGCGTGTGCCTATTGTATACTGTGTGCAGATGTGGGTGTGTGCGTGTGCCTAAGGTATACTCTGTGCAGATGTGGGTGTGTGGGTGTGCCTATGGTATACTGTGTGTAGATGTGGGTGTGCCTAAGGTATACTCTGTGCAGATGTGGGTGTGTGGGTGTATGTGCTTATGCACGACCAGAGTTTGAAGTCTAGTGTTTTTCCCTAAGACTCTGTTTTTGTTTATTTCTTTCTGTGTTATGGTTTTTGTTTGTTTTTTGTTTTGTTTTTTAATGAGACAGAGTCCTTTTATGAAGCCTGAGCTCACCTTTTGGGCTACGCTGGCCAGCTGCTGAGCTCCCATCATCCTCCTGTTTCTGTCCCTCGGGTGCTGTGGTTATAGACACATGTTGTCATGCTCATCTCTGACGTGTGTGTGGAGGATCTGAACTCGGAACCTCATGCTTGCTCAACAAGTACTTTATCCACTGGGCCATCTTTCCAACCCCAACCTGTCTTTGTGTTTTCTTCAGGTTTGTTTGACACGCTGGAAGCATGAACAGCAGCAGTGGATCATTTGTGATATTTTTTTTTGAATAAAAGTTTATCACTTTTCACATTTACAAATAACAGCAAGCCTCTGGCTGAAAGTAAAAACACTATAAAAATGTTTGTCCTAAAGGAATGTTAGAAATAATCTAATGCAACAGTTTGTAGTACAGATGAAAACACTAGAGTCAAGGGTGACTGAGTGGCTTGGTGTCGACCAGCTGGATGCTGCCTAAATGAGGGTGTGAGTCCTGGACCAGAGGGTCCTATCCGCTACTCTCTTCTGTTCACTCTCTTAATTAAAAGCTAACCTGTTCAAATGGTTAAATAATCCTTGGGGTGGGAATTTAAATGCTTTGACTTAACATTAGAACACTGACACATTTTCTTCTTGCTAAATTTCTAAACATGCCTGGTATATAGACATTAGTCACTTTGGGTCCCTACAGTTTCTTTTCTTTCTTCTCCTCACATCTCAATATCAAGCACTTTCAAGTCTACTAAGGAACCGAGTAGGCACCATGTCATGAGTGAAGGTGCTGAGCGTCCAGGACACTCCTGTGGGAGAAAGCTGTGCTCCTGGAGTGCAAATGTTAAGGAAATGAGGGCGCTACCATCACGGAGCAATTATGGGAATGGCTTCACTACAGTGTGAGGGACCAGGTAAATCTTCAAATGCCAACATTTTGTTTTCTCAGGGAGCTGTACCTGCTAAGAAACACTTCTACCTGACTCAAGACCCCACTGATCTATGTGAACTGCAGCATGGTGAATTCTTGGGACGGTTCATGTAGTTGGAGTGCTCCTTCCTACGTTGTATGGAACCTCTGGATTGTGAGATAAACTACATCAAACAGCTCTTAACTAGATGTTCACAAATCCTCTCTGATGCTTAAATGTGACAGTTGTCTTTAATGTAATGAAGGACTTGTAGACGTGAGCTGGATTGGCTTCTTGCCTAATAAATTCCTTCTAACACTATGCCACGTGAGTCAACAAGCTGCTTCCCTTGTTGGCAAACAGCAAATTAGACCCTGGAAGAATGGTTACTGGACAGAGGTGTTTCCAGGTGATACATTCCCACTTGGATGCAGCTTGACCAGTTTAGTTTTGCGTGTTACACCCTTCTTTTGGCTGAGAACAACACCATCTGACATCGGGATGCCCTCGTCTTGATCATTGACAGCTTCTAGATTACATTTTCATCTGGAATTTAACACCAAAAATCATTTCTCAAAACAGTTAAAAATTCCAGGTTTAAAGTTATTTTAGGTCACTTACAAGGTATGCTTGGCAAATTCTCGGCAAACATTTTAGCTAGGGTTTTTGTTCAGTTTCAACAATGGGTGGCTTTGTGCCAAACACAGTGGACAGTGTTAAAAAGGTGTCCTGGTGCCATTGTTTTCTTTAAACTGATGCCTGTCTCTGACACATCTTGGATTTTTCCATCCTTGTCCTAAGTAGCTTCATTCAAAAAATAGTTTCTCCAAACCATTTTGCTGTAACACTCTTCCCTGACGTTGGCACATGCTCAGATGAGTGGAGCCTCTGAAATCAGACAGCTCAGAGTCAGGTAGAAAGCCTTGTCAGGAGAATCTGGATTTGGGAGTTGTTGCTAGTTAACTTTGAGCTCCTACTGGCAATAAAAAGGGACTTCATTTTACTGGAGCAAATGTCACTCAAGACAGCTCCACTGGCACCTCTTTGTTACCCCAGCCAGTAATAAAAGATAAAGCAGAGGAAATGGAGGAGCTGCAGTCGTGCATTCATGACACACAAAGTCCTTGTTCCCCAGCAGGCGCTGCGGAAAAGCAATTGTCCATTCACAGCACACCCTCTGCAACTCCCAGCTAATATTTTCGCTGTTCTTAGCTAGGTACACTAGGCAGTTAACTGTTAACCCTTGAGAATGCAGCGTTTATGCCTGTGTTCTCAGGGCTACTGATACTGACCCAGTTTCACAGATTTCTAGTTCTCAGTGTTGAGAATAGAAACTTTAAGGAGAACAAGTTAGAAACTGTGGAGCAGGGGGGAATGGTTTCGAATAATTCTGTCTCATCTGTTATTGCATAACTCTCAGATAAGGAAGCCTATGGTAACTGTGTGCTATTTGAATTGCTTTTATAAAAATTGACTGTCAGACAGGGAAGGTTCCCAGCAAGGTCCCCTTAGACACAGAATAATGCGTGGCTGAAACCCTTAGCTCTGTGTTCAGCTGTGCCTTCTGCAGCAGCTAGTGAGCTAGGCAGTTTACTGTGCATGGGTATATGTGCCTGCCTTGTTTCCTCTCTTGCAATGCTCTCTGGCCAGAGCACACGAAGAGCTGAATTTTTGGATGATTAATTAGTCCCCAGACTCCATCACTTAAGTCCCTAATTAAATATCTGACTCTGCTTTCAAACCCTTCAGGAAAAGATAATTACTTAATCTTGCAGTGATGATAAACTTTTCTTTTCCTTTGTAAACAGTAAGACTTACATCATTGCCCACATAACTCAAATCTACATCTCTCCTGTTAACTTTGAGATTGAAAATAGACTTTTTATAAAATGCAGCAAGATAATAAAGCAGATTTTTCTCACCCCCCCCCCCCAGCCCTCTACCCATCGCCTCTGTTCTCTCTCACTGCCAGCTGTTCCCTTGTGTTGTCAGCTCTACTTTCCTCATTTTGAGGTCTGCTCCCGACCAACCAACAAACCCAAGAGAAAGCAAATCAACAAATCAACCTGATTTTCTCCTCCAGTGGTTCACAACCCTTCACCAACATTTTCCTGCCCCGTCCTACCAGAACTGAAAAATGACCCAATTCTAAAATTTATAATGGAGAAGAAATACTGCACTCATTTAAAGACGTGGGGGGTGGGGTGGGGTGGAGGGTTTCTACGAGGGCTCAAAGTTCAGAGAATGCCCACTCTCCTGCTAAACCCTGTTGCCCTCGAAGAGTTAATTCAGGGCACAACGCTTAGTCAGTTTGCTTAGAAAAAGGAAGGAAATTCAAAAGCTGGTTGCTGTAGGAACAATCACAGACAAAAATACATATATATACGTATATATAGGTCCGGGTCCATTTTCAATAAAAACAAAAACCCTGGCGCCTGTCTCCCTGCGACTCGGAACTCTCAAGTAAAATGAACTTGCCGCTTAAATTTGTTGTACATACCTCAACCATTAAACAAGACATTTAACCATAGTGGCAGTTCTGTGACCTTTGAATGCTGTGAAATCTCTGAGCGGTGCGGCTTGTTCATGAAGATTTGTGCTGCAGAATCCAGCAACCTCATCCAGGATTAGCAGTATAATTATGCAAGTTTTATAGAAAGAAAAAGAAAATATTAAAAAAAAAAAAAAAAGGAAAGAAAGAAAGAAACGCCAAAGGACTCAGAGAGCTCGAGAAAGAAGGAAGGGAGAGAGAGGCTCTCTGGGCGAGGACACCACTTTTCTCCCAGCCGAGCGAGCGAGCAAGCAAGCGAGCGCTGGGACAGAGCCGAGCCTGCTGCAGTGCCCAGAGCTAGCGACTGGCTGGGTGAGCAGGCAGCCGGCCTGGGAGGCTGGCTGAGCCTGTCAGTTGCCACAGGCAGGGAAAACCGGAGACCAATCGGCTTCTGCGCCAGCAGCTTACTGGAGTGGAGCCTTTTCTGTTTATGTTTCCTCATTTCGAGAGTGACGTCAAAGGGTTTAGTTTTTCCTCAGCATGTGCTATTAATTTTAAAGTACTGTACTATGGGAAGAGTGTGTGTGCGCGCCTGTGATTAGCTGAGGTGCCCCACTCTCGGGAGAACCCAGGAAACATTTTACTACAATCCGAAGCAATGGTTTAAGAGTTTTCATTCTGTCGAGTTAGGTGTTTGAAAATGATAAAAAAAACAAACAAACAAACAAACACAAAAACAAGACAAGACAGGCTGAGCCAAGCGATGGTAGCAAGCTTCCCATGTTGCTGTGTGTGAGTTGATGTGCACGTGCCACGTGACAGCTTGTTGCTTATTTCTGACTTACTGATTTTTATCTTTAACTAGAAAACTAATTGTTAACATATCCCTAGAGCAACCTATACAGAACTGTGCAAATGGGCTGGAGCACCTTAGGAGGTGCAGGGAAAAAGGAAATCCACGTGGCTCTGGCTTCTCCCTCCTTCCCTCAGCTTCTCAGGATTATTAAAACAGGGCGATCCCTGCTCACTCCCCACAAAAGTCACTTAAGAGGCAAGACACAGTGCATCCATGCAGGCTTGCCTGAGCTAACTGCTTCCTCTCCCAGAGTGTACTGAGGTACAGCTATTTAGGGACGGTCCCTCTGCCAGGGGCCCCAGCTAATCCCTGTATTTTCCTTCCCACTCTTGAAAATCTCTGCAGTTCCCATCTGTTGTTTCTGCTTCCCCCGAGTCCGCCCCACTCCATTCCCACCCCTGATTCTATAAGGAAAACCTATTTTTCTTTTCCTCCTCTCTCTTTTAGGTTTCCTGTCCTGTCCTGTTAATCCCACAGCAATGACAGACCTATAACAGGAGTATGTGACTCAGATTATGCAATCAAATGTCTCCTTAGATAGGGTAAAGAAAATGTTTGAGAGAGACACAACATTGGAAAGTCCCAAGTCTCTCTCTCTCTCTCTCTCTCTCTCTCTGTATATATATATATATAAATGAGAAACTAGTTATTTATTTACACCCGTGATCTTAGGAAACCCTGGGAATTAAAGACTCTAATCCTAGCAATGAGGACGCAATAGTAAATAGAGTATTTTTCTTACACAGACTTTACATTTTGAGGGTGAAGAGATGTGATTAAAAATAAATTAAAATCCTGTATGATAGAACACATTTGTCATCCTAGGACTTGGGAGGCTGAGGCAGGATCAAGCTCACCCTGGGCTACTAAGTGAGATTTTAAATTTAAAAACAAACAAACAAAACCAACCTAAAGATAAGTAAACACGTGATGTCAGGTTGTAAGAAAGGCTTTAGAATAAAGTGCGGCAGAAGCTAGAGCAGCGTGTGTGATTGTCCGTGGAGTTCACACTTTGCTATTTTGGCTGTGATGGTCGGAGAAGCTCTCTGATAAAGAGACTTGGAGTAGAAATCTGAATGTGGGCAAGAAGCCGGTCACGTGTGCATTTCGGGTCCATGCCTCCATACTGAAAGACTAGGAAAGGGAGATGGGTGATTTATGAGAGTGAACAGAGAGACTGAGGGAATGGCTTCGTGGAGGAATGCCAAGGACCTGAATAGGAAGAGTAGAACTTGTTTCCAGGAAGGGCGGTCCTCTCAGATGGTTTCAATAGCAGACAGACTTCTGTGGATCGTGAGCAAAAGCGTAGGGTCCCACTGCACTGCCGAGAGATCATCTTAGCCTGAACGTGGGTACGTGGGTAAGAGCCGTGCGCATGCGCAGGTAAAATATCCAGGTTCTAGGACTGCCGTGCATACCCCCCCCTCTCTCTCTCTCTCTCTCTCTCTGTAGCTTGAAGACCTAAGATACAGAAAGGGAATCATGACAGCTCCCAGGTGGTTGGCTTAAACAGAGTCACCATTCACTAATACAGGAAAGACTGCATGAGGAGTCTTGTCTTCATGAAACTTGGATTCTTGTGAAGAAAATAAGTCCTCTTAATGAGTATGAGGTTGTATAAGACATGGGATGGTAATATATTGTCAAAAAACATAAGGAGACAGTAAGTTAGATAAAGGTTTGTGCTCTATCAAGTATCTTAGCAAGAACTCAGTGTGAGGGAATATTAGAGTTCAGACTCAAGGTTGACAAAGGAACAAAAGTCAGATGGCATTCAGACAAGAGGATGACACAAACACAAAGGCTTTGAGGAGTGGAATGGATGGTGAGTTACAGATGATGGCAATGGATCTAGCAGATCTTGGAGGGCTTTCTAAGTTGCTGTAAGAATTAAATAAATTACATTTATTGTAATTGACTTGGGTCTTTAAATGAGATATGGTTTAATTTTAGCATGGTCGTTCCAGCAGCTATGTTAAGGTCAATATGGAAGAAAGGAGTCTAACAAAGAAACTGTTGTAATACACAAGTCAAAGATCGTGGTGATAATGCACCAGGATGCTTTGGTGGGATTGATTAGAAGTGTTGCCTTAGGGTTAGATTGTGATCTTAGAGACAATAAGTTGGTAAGACAACCCATTGGGAAATGTATTGGTTTAGACATATAAGGAGTTTACCAAGAGGAAGTAATGGTTTCTCAAAATTTTTCAATCAAGTGGAAAAACAGAGCTAATATTGATTAAGAGTGGGGGGTACAGATTTTCAGGTGAGGATAAGGATTTAATATGATATCTTTCCCTGTGAGATATCTGCATGGAAGTATCAGATAGGCAGTTGACTAGATAAGCCTGGCGTTGAGAGTGCACCGTGGGCTATGTGGGTTTGTACACCATTGTTTAATCCATCAAACCATGGCAGTTGATGAGAGTGCAGATGGAATGATTTCATAGCACAAAGATGTGGGCAGTCTGTTGTTAAGTCATCAGAAAGAAAACAAAAACAAAAACAAAAACAAAAACAAACAAACGGCAAAAAAGAATGAGAAGAAGCTAGCAGGAGATCCCAGAAAAGCTGGAAGAGGGTGGTGTCTTGGAAGCCTAATGGAGTATTTCAATGATCATCTTTGTGAAGTAAAAGCTGGATAAAAATGGAGAATTAGCCCTGGAAATGAGATTCATTTATATTTTTGACAAAAGTGAATCTGGTATCCTAGGAAAGATGGAGAATGAAGATAGAGAAGCTTTTATGAAGTCCACCAAAGCTGAGTGAGCTTTAAGAGTGGGGCCCAAAGCTGAGAAATCTGTGGGTACCTTTAAGAGGATGGAGGTCCCTCTGTCTTGACCTTCTCTGTCATGAGGGTAGAATGGGGGCTGCTGTCTGCCAGTTTGGGAGTTTCTTCCAGACACTAACTCCATTGGCCCCTTCCACTGAGTTCCAGTCTGCAGAGCTGTGAGGTTATTGGCTTATGTTGTGTAAATCAGAGAGTACATGGTACCTTCCTACGGCACCCCAGGCAAGATCATGTAGTCAGTTACGGTGGTCAGTCAGTTCTCTATTTTTGTCTTAGGTCGTCAATGCTGGCTATCTACATTGTCTGTCACATTTTAATTGGAAAAGCTTAATGATTTCAACATACCTGATCATGGTTCCTAAACTTGGCCATCCATTCTCTTCTCCCTGACACTTATAACTGAGAGAAATGTGAGGGTCCATATAACAGTATATCTGCATCAATACTAATGACGATGTTGGTTTCTATCTGACTCCCAACACCACAGTAATGTAAAGGTTAAGGTCACTGGAATTAAACTATGACAGGATTGTTCTGCAGGCACCACTATTTAACACACACTTTAGAATATTTTTGGAGTACAGCATTTGAAATGACCACATCTTTTGCAATTTATCATTTGTAAAAATAATCTAAAGGGAGTGACCTTATTTTTAGCCTTTTCATTTCCTTTCTTAATCCCTTTCTTAAATAGCCCATAGCCCGTGACTCAGAGAAATGACCACTCTCACTTTCCTTCCGTTATAATTCAGCTGTGTATTTTCTCCATTGAAATATTTAAAAACACAATTCTCCTCCTGCTGTACTCTAAGATGATGAATTTCTCAGATCGTTTACAGATGTGAAATGCATTCATGAAACTTTTTTTTTTTTGGATGTATTTGTAGAAGGATCCAGTAGTATATACCCAGCACGCCTTTGGGAGTACAGACAGAGGGAATTTGATCTCTGTCTGGGAAGGTCCTCTCCTTGGCACCAGGTTTAACAGACATGTCTTGATGATAGCAGTAAGAGGCCACAAGTTCCCTGAAAGGAAAAAACAACAACAACAGAAATTCAGGGAAAAGAAAGAGTATGCCCCCATGGGAAGAACTGTGCAACCTGTGAGGGTCCCTTTGTCCTTAAGCAGGAAGACACAGATTATGTTCAGAGACTGGCTGGTAGGTTCAGAATGATAGAAATATAAGATGTAGGAAAGGAAAAATGTGCTATGCCTCCACATGGCAGTCCAGTGAAATGATAAAAGATAAAAATGGAGTTTGACTGTTAACCACCAGGAACCATGATTATTGAAGGTTTCCAAGAAGGGCTTTGAAATTGCTGTGTTCTTATTAGCAATATAATCTTGGGGTGAATGAAGACTTGCAATTTTGTTACCAAGTAGTGGACAATGCCATGGGGAAAATCCTGGGACCACGGCTCAGTGACAAGAAACCAGCACCAGACTCTTGTCTTAAGAGTGGTGTCTTTTTCAGTAGAGTCACATCTGATGTAAAGTCGGAAGGAACCACAAGCAGATGTAAAGAAGAGAGCATGCTTGAGGTGAGCAGAAGATGCTTCAGTAGAAGCAAAGGGTGCTAGAGATGCAGAAACAATCCTTGCTGAGATGCCAGTCCTTACAAAGATGCTGGCACTTAGGTGACGATGAATCTTGCTTCTTCTAGAGGCAAACACAACATCATTTGGATAGAAGGGTAGAAAATGGAGATAGGAATGGATAATAACAGTGAAGTAGGAACAGGTGTGGGTTCTAGTCCAAAGGCTGGTGTCATTATAAGGTAAGGTAAGGACATAGACACCCTGAAGGATAAGAACACAGACACACATAGTAGGATAAGGACACAGATGCACATAGTAGGATAAGGACACAGAAGCACATAGTAGGATAAGGACACAGATGCACATAGTAGGATAAGGACACAGGTGTACATAGTAGGATAAGGACACAGAAGCACATAGTAGGATAAGGACACAGAAGCACATAGTAGGATAAGGACACAGATGCACACAGTAGTAAGACCATGTGAAGATACACAGAGGAAAGGGGCGTCTGTACTCCAAGGAGATAGACTTTAGGAGAAACTATGATTAAATCTTGTTTTTCAGACTGTTAAGAAATAAATTTCTATTGTTCAAGACACATAGTCTTGGGGATTTTGCTACAAAAGCCCTGGCATACTAATGCATCACAGAACACAGATCCTAAGGCAAAAAGTTTGCCAAAGCCCATTTCTTTAGGAAACTAGAAGTGTGGTGAAGCACATCTCTAATACTAGCATCCAGTAGGCATCTCTTTAGGAGTTCCAGGCCAGCTGGGGCTACACAATAAGACCATGTCTTTTAAAGAAAAAGACTTGTGTTGGACAGGATAGCTAATATATTTCTTGTCATTATAACAGTGCATTTCTCCAAGGTTTGTATTTTGTTTCACTCATTGATTGACTTTTATATTGATAAGGGATTTATTTTTTCAACATAGACATATAATTATTAGGTAATCTAGTGATTAATTACACCATTTCCAATATTATATAAAAGTTTCTTTACTGGAAATTGTCTTTATACACTTAAAATTGGAAAGTAATTTTTAGTCCTTTTCAAGACAGGCATTTAAAGATGACTGATTTTTTTTGAGCCATTATAAAATTGGTAAACACTAAGAAACTATCAGTGAAAAGGGAGAAATATATCAGAGCTTCATTGTTGACTATACAAGATATATTAAAATAACTAGCTCCCTGAGAGCATTGAAAACTAAATTTCACTGAACAAAAGATAACCCACACATTTTCTTTAGGAATACTCTATTGATTAAAAACAAGTCATTATTTTTCAGGCTGTCTTCTTAAGTATTCAATCATAAATCATTATTTGGAATTAAACGTTTTAAGACTATTGGTTAGATCTCCATAGCTTTCTCTGTAATGTGTTTTCAGCGTTTGGCACAGCACTCTGCGTTAAACAGACGACCCATACGTAGCTGTGTAATGACTGAACTCATGAATAAATGATGTTGGTGGAGAATAGATGTGAACATCAGATACTTTAGTCCAGAGACCGAAAGAAGATTCTACAAACACATCAAGCATCACTCCAGAGGTTCAGCTCTACTAGGAGTCTAGTCTAGCTTACAGGAACCCAAAGGGAAGAAATCACATACTTTATTGAACAACTGAGACACGAATGAGGCAGGAGATGGTTCACATAATAAAGTGCGTGTCTTGAAAGCACACGTTCCTATTACCCATAAAAAAGAGCCAGTCATGGTGATATATACACTTGTAATCCCAGCTCTAGGGAGACAGAAACAGGTAGACTTGGGTTCTCGGGCTGCCATCAGTGAACCTGTCTGCTTTTCTTCTATCAGTGGCACTGCTAGAGTACAGTGTCTGCTGTGTGTGATCATCCAAGGGCATTGTCTCCATGGAGTCTCCCAGAAGTCATAGGAGCTTCTGGTTCCTGGTTATACACCACACCATCTCCCTTGAATGGTTTCTTATGTGCTCCTTCCTCTCTCATCCTCTGAATGCACTCTTCGCTCTTTGCGATGGTAAAGTCAACACACTGTCGAGCGCTTCTTTCTCAGTTGTTTATTTTACTTTCCTGCTTTGCCCGTTTGTTGATCACTAGCCTGAAAGGCTGCTATATTCTTATTGATTTTCTGGGCATCCTTCTTGTTTATCATCCTTTATGATAAAGGCCACAGGAAATTTTCATCTCCTACTTGACAATATTTCCTTTAACCCCAGGCAGGGTTAACATTTAAATTCACAATGGAAACATTTTCACAGGTGATATTAAAATAGCTAGAATACTAAGGATTATTGACACTCTTACATGGAGATAAACGATCCAGTGTCATTTGCTGTATAGTTTGGGCTTACCCTTCCTTGCACACCTGCTCCCTACACAAGACATGAACTCAATTAATTATTCAATACTTTTTTCAAAATCTGTTCTCACATCTTAAACATAGCATCAGATGGAATAGATAGCCTTTTGTGTTTGATGATAATATGTAACCTCAGCATGTATTGCATCTGTCTCCATGGATACCAAATTTCTGTGAATGATGCTTAGAGTAAAAAAAAAGAAAAACTCTATGGGGGAAACTGCATTGTGCTCGTTCTTTTGACTCTTGCTCTCGCCTTTCTGCCCCTCCCCCATTCATTTTCCATCCAGGGTTATAGATTGCAAGCAACTGGCATTCTATAGAAAGGTGCAATGGAAAACCCCTGCATTTAGGATCACAAGGTATTTTGTTTGTTTGTTGTTGACTGAGTGGTGAGCATAAGGCACAGACATTAAGACTGTTGTAGGAAATAAGAAAGTAAAATCCTAAACCTATTTTTTCCACAAATCCTGACTTGAAATCTCATCCCCAAAGGGCTCTAAACCCGGAACCAGCGAGTGCAGCAATGGAAGGGGATTTTCTAGAACAAGTTTGTCATTTTTATAAAACTAAATTGCAATGATCAGGATTCCCAGAGTTCCAAGCAGTCAGAGCATCCTGGCTTGGAACATCACTAGCTTGTCAAATCCCTGTTTACCACATTGTGCTGGTTAAAACACCTGCGAACATTTGCTCTCCTTATTAAATAAGAAAACAGTAAACAAAACTTACTGTTCCAGTAAGAGGCATGATGTGGAAGGGTGTCCAAACAGTATGACAACCAGTGTAAGATGCAGGCTGTATTTCAGACAAAATCTCTCAAAGCTTTCCCATTAAGGAAAAGCAAAGGAAAGGATTCTCAATGGTTTTATAAAGACCAAGAGCTACCTTCCTGCTTAATGCTTTACTTGTTTGTTGATTTGTGTCCTCTGTTTTAATGTCTAACCTTGCTCTAAGAGCAATAGGCACACTCAAATTAATGGCTTATGCATTCTTTTCTTGGCTATTTTCTCCTTTTGAACCTATGTAGGGAAGGCTAGACCACTGGATGAGGAATCACTTGGGAAGACCTTATCTCAAGAGATGGAGAGGCAGGGGCAGGGTACCCAAGAGACTAAAATAAAAAGATGGATATCAGAGGAGCAACCATGGGAACCACTGGGCCACTTGTGTTTGTGACCTTGAATATGGTGCAGAGATTATGCCTTGGTTGCTCTGGTCAGTGGGAAGGTATACAAGACTTCCCGGCAGGACTCTAAAGAGTTTCCAGAAGGCACTGGCTGCCTGTTGGAGGCTTGGTGCTCCTTAGTGATGTGAAACTGTGTTAGGGCTAGAATGAGAGCCCAATACTTACTACCACTGGCTTCCACTGCCCCGTTTTCTTCCTTTCTCTCACTGAAATACTAAGTTTGGGATTAAAGAATTGTTCCCCATTAAAAAAAGAAGCCATCTCCATATTAAAAATCATGCTATTCCCCGTGACAGATAACTGTAGGTAAGAATGGCTAAAAATTGCTCTCCTCCAGACAGCTGTCAGAGTCAGGCTCCCTCCCACATAGCAGGGGTGGGAGAGGAAGAGCCAGCAGAAAGAGTTTCAGAGAATATTCACGCTCATGACATCTCCTTTGACATTCTGGAGCAAATCGAGCGAGTTACTCATTCCTTTCCTTTGTCTTCCAACTTAGGCAAAAATGTAAGTTCAAGTGAGTATCAGGCATGTCTGAGAGAGATAAAAGCTTCCTTCTGATCCTCAGGTTAAAGTTAGGAAAACGCTTTCCTGAGAGGCAGAAAAACAAACTTTCTCAAACAAAACGGAGGAAGCCATCACTGTGGGCCTAGTCTGGCTTCAATATTAGCACAACACTTGCTCAGTGTAAAGGAATGGGCTGCTACCCATTACAGTGATGAGGACAGTTGTTGAAAAAGAAGAGATTTTGAATTGGATAATATCAACTAATTATATCCTGGAAAAATATCTGTCAACTCAAACTAGAACAATTCAAAGAAACCCTCAGAGAAGCAGATGGAGCAAACAGCGAACTGTTATTGATGTCCATGAGAACGTCAGACTGTCGTCTTCTAACTGAGCAACAGCTCTGTACTGCTGAACTCCAGGGGAAGGGGATGTCACCATTTTATCTGGCGTCCTATGAGTGGCATAATTTGTTCTATTACCTTTATCTTTTCCAAAGCTTCGCTTTCACACTCATTAGCTTTCAAGAGCACTAGGAAGACAACTCTAGCTGCTTTCGCCTGTTGCCCTTCACCTGCTGGTCTGCCCTGCTGTTCCCTCTACAGATGGGAGACAGATGATTGACAAGGAGGTGAAGAAATGAGTTTCTGCTCCAAGTAATGTCATGTATTACATTTATCTGTAAGCTTTGTAGTTTTGTATGGCATTTAACAGATTTAGGTATTTAGACAGCATTTACTATACATATGTGAATATTCTATACCCTGAATTTGTTTATGATACTTAGACAATATTATTGTGTATATGAATACATATGTGTGTATTTGTGTTTACATATTATATGTATATTACATGTGTGTGCATGTGTGTGTCTGTGTTTGTGTGTGTGTGTGTGTGTGTGTTGTTTTCAACAAAAAATAAGTTTGTTGCTTGAAGGATATTTGGTATTTACTTAAAAATGTTCAATGTTCTTATTTTTCTAGAGTCACTACAACAACTCCACAAGATAGCAGCAGCATTACCTCCTTTTATAGATGAGCAGATAGTCCAGAGAGACCCCTAAGCTCTCCCAAACTGCCCAGGTTAGAGCTGAGATTTCAACTTGCCTGCTGCCTTTTCCACACATGATAGTGATAGCCCTTTATTCAATACATCAGGTCTAACAGTAGTTAAAACTCTAGATGCCTGAAAAAAAACTCTTCCTAATTTATTATTTATCAGACACTCACTATATCCTCCATGCATGTGGGATACAAACAGAGCATAAGGAAAATAAGCGACCTGGACCAAGACATCAGTGCTGTAGTTTGAATGTGTCCACTTTAAAATTCAGGCATTATCAGGGTGATAGCAGTAGGAGGTGGGTATTTAAAAATAGGCAGACCAAGAGGGCTTTTGACCTAAAGCTCATGTAAAAGAAGCTTTCATTGGTGTTCTGGGAGCCCACTTTTCTACACTCTGTGATGTGGGGTGGAAACATTTGGAAGCAGAGAGCAACGCTTATCAAATGAACAAACCAATCAGTGTCTTCATCTTGCCAGCCTAGGAATTACAAAACAAGAAATTTCTTCTATTTATAAATTAACCCATTTTCTTATAGTAGTACAAACGGACTTATTATATTATATTATATTATATTATATTATATTATATTATATTATATTATATGAACTCAGATAAGTTCTATGTGTAGGAGAAAGTGCAAAGATAATTGAAGCAATTCAATTATTGTCTGAAGTACTCAAAAATCATGTCCCGCAACTAATGATGACTTTCTCACATCAACATCAATTAACTTTAGCATTAAAATAAGATCTTCAGGAGCAGCCATCCCTAAGGTTCTTTTTTTTTCCTGAGGCTAAAATATTTTAAATAAATGAATAACATTTTGAGAAACTTTGATAACAAAGCTTGGTAGACATGCAGGCTCTGGTTAACACCAGAAATAGAGAGAGGTTGGTGTTTATTGGCTTTCTTCTCACTTGGAATTGAGGGATAATCAGGACCACTGAGTTTGGAAGAATGGTGTCCTCTTGGCTACTTGCTCAGTCCTGCTCTAGATTAGTATAGACATGTAAACATGAAGGATGAGTGCACACTCTTAAGCATGTTTTGATGGTCTGTCAAGGGAGGAGGATGCTGTCAGAGACTTTAGGCTTCCAAGTTATTTCTTATTGCAGGAGAGAGGCAGTCAGCTAAACCCACACAGCTTCTGGGGGTATTTCTACCTTGGTTCTTTCTCTGCTCTGTTCCCAAGGCCAGCACAGAGAACGGAGGAGTGAGATGCCTTGCTCCTTTCCTTCCCAGCAGGCTGCGCAGTTCCTGCTGGTGAGGTGGCTCTTCTCAAAAGCTTATCACAAAGTGAGCACACAGTCTACAACTGTTACCCTCTGGGTTCTAGGTCACCGGTCACTCAGATAATGGGGGTAGGAAAGGCCTCCCAAAAGAAACAGTTCTTAGTCTGTGCCTGGGGACCAAACAAAGTAGAAAGAAAATTAGTTCCAGACCTTTAGAGGGCCACCAGTTCAGAAGGCAATGTGCCAAGTTTCTAATTGTCGGGGTCCTGTCGACCTTTAAGGGTGCCCACAAGGAAGACATTGTTCTAAATCAGACCTAGCACCAGAAAAGAGAGTACAGGGCAGAGCGGTGCCTGTGGGCAGACTTTCTCCACTGTCTAAATTGCTGTTTCTTCCTTGGTTTGGGATCCTCTCAGTCCTGTCAAGCAGAAGTCGTCACCTCTTATGAAATGCGTAATTCCCAGCGACATTGCACTATATTTTCCCTACCAGTGGGAATCATTGCAGGAGCACTATTTAAGAGAGGACTAGGAAGATGGCTCAGCAGATAAGGTGGCTTGTTTTCTAAGCACAGGGACCTGAGTTTGATCCCTAGAATCAAGTTTTTAAAAAAAGAAAAAGAAACACCAGCGCCCCCCCCCCACCCAGTGTATTGGCCCACTTGCCTTTAATCCTAGTGCTTGAGAAGGAGGGGTGGGGGTGGGGAGTGGGGTGAAGTTAGGTGGGTCCCTGGTGCTCTCTGTCCCTAAGTAAGTTACTTGGTGAGGTTCAGGCCATTGAGAGATGGAGTCTCAAAAAAAGTGGATGGCACCGTGCATGCATACACACCGAGGGATACGAGCATTCACAAATCTAGGGAGAGACAGGGAGAGAGTTTAAACATTCAACGATCTGTTCTTAACTTCATTTTCTTTCAAGAAGCATGGATTCTGCAATCACAGGGGGAAAAAAAAGGAGAGTATAGAAGGAACGACTTAACTTTGCCATGTCACATAAAACCATTATTATGAGTCTAAGAATATTAAATATAATGCTTGTGGTTTGTTGAGTGCTGAGGGCAGTGATACAGCTGAATTGAGGATTTCCTGTGCTGTCTGGGACTGAGAATAAGGGCTCGTATTGTAGCCTTCTTTCCCTCATTTTCCCCTCCCCCAAAGCCCAACATGTCACTCAAACAAAATTAGTGTAATTAGGAAGTGACTAAAGGCAGTGAGGCCTTCCTGTCAGTTTTTTTCTAATGAGACTTAAGTGCCACCACAAAGCAAGCAGGTTTATCTGGTCACTGGAATTAATTGAGTGTTTTCGTTGCGGCTCTAAGGAACTTAAGTAATTGGAGACTCAGAGGGTTCTTCCGAGCAGGAGCATGGGCTTTACTTAAGAACCATCCATGTTTCCTCCCAAGCCTGGAGAAGAGGTGATTCCCAAAAATGCCTTTTGTTCCTCTCCTGACACGTGATCGTGATCTAGCCGTATTTCTCAACACAAAGCACCTGTCTCCTCCTTCAGTGCGCAGGAGTTGGCCATTGGTGCTCCTCAGCAGGGCAGCCTGCTGGGCCCTAGGAGGCTTCCCTCCCCTAAGTGCAGGACAGCCTCAAATGAGCAGGTCGCTAGGGAAAGGTCAGAGGCATCAACCAACCACAGTGTCAAACCCAGTCAGTCCCACAGTGACAGGCACACCAAACAACCTAGCTTCTGTGTTTGAATTCAATTTAAAAGCATTTTTAAAATTGTTTTTAAAAAAAAAAACAGTAAAGCATGTTTTCAAGTTGTTCTCCCCTCTTGGATTCAGTTTACATAAAGTACCTGTGCAGCTCTTTGGAAAATGGCTGTTATTATTATTTTTTTAAAACGTTACTCAGACAGTGTTCTTTTCTCAAGTCATCAACATTAAGCTTCTTTTCAAAACTTAAAATTCTCTCTCTCTTCTCTCTCCCTCTCTCATCCCCTCTCTGTTTTTCTCTCTTACTCTTAATAGATTTACTTCCTTGAAATATGGAGACATGGAAACAGTGGGGTGTATCTTCCAAACCTTGTGTGGCTAGCACTAATGCTAAAATAGTGTGTAAGGCAAGCTAGCCAGTTCACGAATATTTCCAATCTGTGGTGCCCACTGGCTCTTTCTCATTCATAAGAAATGGCCTTGAGGTCTTTGGAGGACAAATCAACAAGTAGGATTTGCACTCTTGCTTTTTGCAGGTCTTGAACTAAGTGTTCAGTCTAAGCTCCTTGTACCTATGACGGATTGCCCTGGCCAATGTAAGAAGAGGGAACTGGAGGCTGGGGGGTAAGAGGCTGTGAAGCTCTCACACATCACCCCAAACCCAAGCATGGATGGACACAAAGCTTGGACATCAGTCTCTGGCGGTGGCTCTTGTCTCATGCAGGAAGGAAGAGAGAGAAAACCGCCATGGCCATTGTGATGGTTTGTATATGCTTGCCTAGGGAGTGGCACTATTAGGAGGTGTGGCCTTGTTGGAGTAGGTGTGTCACTGTGGGCCTGGGCTTAAGACCCTTACCCTAGCTGCCTGGAAGTCAGTCTTCCACTAGCAGCCTTCAGATGAAGATGTAAAATTCAGCTCCTCCTGTACCATGCCTGCCTGGATGCTTCCATGTTCCTGCCTTGATGATACTGGACTGAACCTCTGAACCTGTAAGCCAGCCCCAATTAAATGCTGTCTTTTATAAGACTTGCCTTGGTCAAGGTGTCTGTTCACATCAGTAAAACCCTAACTAACATAGCCATTCTGTATGCATTTGCTACAGAAGGTCCCCTCTGAGAGGACTAAGCTAAATGCTGTGCTTGGTCACCAGAGCGCTCTGGCCCAGTCCCGCTGGAACATTGTAGATCTGCTGTAACCTATTCTCATGTAACCTGGGTGCTGAAATCCTTCCTGCTTTTCCTTGTACTTCAAAGTTTCACCCAGGCAACATCTAAATAGACCCAACCGAGAAGGTTGCAGAGTGTGCTCTTTCCTGCATCTGATTGTTTCAGTCTACTGCTCCACAATCTTTATAATCATCTCTAAGTCTTACATCATAACGTGAATGGCTAATCTTAGGCTACTTCCCTGATAAACTAGCATGCATCCTGCTTGATCTTTCAGAGAAAGAGAAGTAGGTCAGCTCTGTTATGCTTCTGACCCAAGGTAGCTTAATAGAGATTTAAATCTGCCTTTTTTTTTTTTTTAAAGGCTGTTGATTATGGCTGTCTTCTTTAGCTCTGTATATACAACAAGAGTTCCCTGTGTTGCTGTTCAATGAGAATTCCATAAAGACTTGTTGCATGAATGAATGAGAATGTAGCAGGTAGCAGGTAAGCTACTGGTATGATGTCATGTTCTAGAAACATGACCAGAGAATTTTGTGAATAGATATGTATGAATAACTGTGCAAATTTCATTTTTCTCCTCAGAAGATGAAGAATTGTCAGTTATGCCATTTTAATTTTCTAAAACAGATCAGGACAAGAACAATTTCTATACTTTGATGGAGCTGTACAAAAGATAGCCTTTGCTATTGGGGTACATATTCTCATTTGCTTTTATACAATTCCATCTTCATGTGTTTCTTCATGCTGTCAGTCATGGTACATTTTCCTGAAAACAAAACACATCCCAAGGTGTAGTCACTGAAATTCTGGAGGGCTCTCAAGAGGCATCCTGAACTCCTGGTGTGTGGATGGCTTCACAGCTCTTACACAGCTTCCAAGTTCCTCCAGCCCTAATTTGTCCTGGTCACTTTCTGTTTGTTTTTGTGCAGAATGTTTTCATAACCAGGTCCTGTAACTCATGTCAGCGAAGAGTCAAAAATATCCTCTCTGTGCTGTGTGCCAAGGAGGTGGCAACCACACAAAGACAAAATAGAGGACTTCTCTTGACCTTTAACGCAGTAGACTCAAGGCAGATTGCCTGTAGGGTAGCTGAAGATTTTGCAAGACAATACCATTTCACATAGGAAAAGTGCCGTTTTCTGAAACCTTGCATATGATAGTAAAAAGAGAATAAATATCACCTGGGACTTCGGTTTTGCTTCTGGCTGCTCCTGGTCATTTATGTACAGTGAAAACAACACTGGCAAAAATGGAGGCACAACTACGTTTTGAGAAATAAACTATAGTGTGTGTGTGTGCGCACACCATAACACATAATTGCTGTATGGGAAAGGCAAACTCTATAGGGAAGGTTTTACATGTTCAGCCTGTACCTTTCCTTCCTACCACCCAGCTACATTGATCCCCTAGTCGCCGCCATACTTTGGCAATGTTTTTATGACATTCACCCATCAGTCAGGCCAGTAAAATAACTAGTCAAATCAGCCATTGATTTACTAAATTCAACAATTTGTGTATATGTGTGTCTGTTGTATGTACTATGCATGCTAGTATGGACACATGCTACCATACATGTACCTGTGTGGAAGTTAGTGAGGAATCGGGTGTCTTCCTCCACCGCTCTCAGACATAAAGTCTCTGTATCCCTGAGCCAGAATTTGCCATTTTGGCTGGACTAGCTGGCCAGCAGTCTCTTAGGGTCTAGGGCTGCAGACTCACACAGCCAGGCCTGACTTTCTTTCTTTCTTTCTTTCTTTCTTTCTTTCTTTCTTTCTTTCTTTCTTTCTAGCGCTGAAGATTCCAAATCAGGCCCTCATGTTTGCAAAGTAATGGTCCAATTTAATAATCCAGTTAGATATTTATGGAGCTGCTAGCATGTGCGGATGCTGCCTATTGTTTTGCCCAGTAAGAGTAAACCGTTGCATCAGGGCACTGGGGAACTGCAGAAGCCAACACAGGAACAAAAATAAGAGCCTGGCTGGATTCAGTGGCAAATGACAGGCCCAGGGGCGGGCAGGAAGTTTCTTCTCAATGAGAATCACAGCACCCAGGGAACGCAGACACTGGGAACTCCTTAGGGCTTGCCAGCTCACTGTGTGCTGTTGCCCTCTTCTCTTCAGTCATGAACACAAAAAAGAATTATAAAGTTGGAAGCAAAATTCCACACCCACCTTTTATGGAACTAGACAGGCAGATGGCTCGGCCATGTCATGTTCCTTGCAACCTGGAGTAAAAGGTATGGTTCAAGGGTTAGATCATCCTCAGAGAACTGGCACAGGGGCCTGCGGGCTCGACAGGAGGTGGATACAGGCAGCTGTTGTCCTTGACATGGAGAGGAAACATCTCTTTATTTCCTTCTGAGGAGTCAAAAGACAACCTTCTGATGAGCTTTCTTCCTTTCTAGATAGCTATCTCAGAGAATCCATACTCAGCTTCTGGATCAATTATTGCAAAATGTGACACTTAGAAGGAAACTTCCTGGCCACACTGTTTTAGGTCAGTTAAAAGCTCTGCCCCACCCAAACAGTCTTCCATATAGAGGTTATAAAGTTGCCTTTGTCTCTGTCTTTGTCTCTGTCTCCCTGTCCTTAGCTGTTAGAGCTGAAGAGGAGAGCACAGGTGGCACACGTGAGTTCTAGTTTATTTTCTTGGGAATATTTCTTGCTTTGCATTAAGTTTGAGTTCTGAAAACAAATCCTTTTATGTCATGAGCCAAAGTGGGGAAAGGGGTTGCTTGAATGGATTTTATTTCTTTTTTTATGGTAAAGCAATCTTTCTCCCCCTCTTTGTGTGTGTGTGTGTGTGTGTGTGTGTGTGTGTGTCCTTGCGCCCACGCAATGTGTGCATGTCGGGGACAGAGGGCAACATCTGTTGCTTTTCTTGATTGCCTTCTACCTTAATTGTTTGAGACACTATCTCAGCAAATGTGAACCCCAGCACCCCAGGGATTCTCTTACCTCTGCCTGTCTCTGCACTGGGGTTACAGGTATGTGTGCCACACTTGTCTTAACACATGGGTCCTGGGCATCTAAACTGAGGGTCTTATGCTTGCTCAGTGGACAGTTTACCCACAGCCATCTCCCCAGACCTTCACAATGGATATAACCTGAATTACTAATTTTTCAGGAAATTCATGATCAAATGCTTAAATCTTTTTGATGTGGGGGATGGTGGAAGGGGGATGTTCACTTTGGAAATATCATTTAATAAAATATTGAGAACATAAAATTGAGAAACTTTATACCAGCATGCCAGCTCCTGCTGATTTTTTTCTTTTGAAAAAGAAAATGATCTAGGATAGGTAAATTTTCTGGAAAAAGACAACTTGACATGGAAGTGTGTGTGTGTGTGTGTGTGTGTGTGTGTGTGTGTGTGTGTGTGTGTGTGTGTATGTGTGTGTGTGTGTGTGTGTAGTGGGGATGGTGAAAGATCTGAGCGACCTGAGAAAAAACAAGAACAAGGAAGAGAGAGAGCAGAGGAGGAGAACATGGCTGTGTGGATTTACTTTTGTGAAACTGAGAGTTCTGTGTTCTCTTGAAATATTATTCATATTTTGGAGCTGGGTTCTCATGGTGTTTGTCACTGTTACTTCAGCCTGTATTTGATGCAGAATATTGATGAGCTAAGCACTCTGCTGACTGAGGCCTTCCCACAGCCTGAACATAACATGCTAATACTTGATGACCCCGGGAAGAGAACGTGAAGGCTCTTCTGGGAACTTCTGTTACATAGTTTTATGAGTCTGAAATGATCTCAAAGTAGACCTGCAAGAAATATGGGCAGTGAGGGAAAGGAAAATAATATGATCAAAAGATAGTGTATGAAAAAAATTAAAAGCTAATGAAAAGGCAGTTAATAGGTTCCAGCAGGAACTAGGGTAGCCAAGGTGTCCTTCTGTGTTTGCCCGACTACAGATGGGACCCTTTGGCTCTGTCTACCTGTGAGAACACAAGGCACCTCTCTCAGACGCAGACCTCAGTAGCGGCTCTACCTGGAACCAGTTCCACTTGGATCCCAAGACTCCAGATTCTAAATCAAGACCTGCAGTTACTCCCATGACTGTTTTTTTCTTACAGGATGCCTGCCACCACTCACTATTGGAGCAGATTTACCAGGGACCTCTTCAGAGTGTTTCCTTTTCCTCTTCTCTGTCATTAGTTATCTATCATTATGCAGCAAAATTTCCATCTATGTGTACAATGGCTTAAAACAACAACAAACTGTTGATTATCTCAGTGGATCACAAACTGGGGTAGCCAGACAGGTGGTTCTGGCTCAGCATCCTTAAGAGTTTAGTCAAGACAGGGTCATCAGGAGATCTGACTCCAGGTCCTGTGTTCATGGACACAGCTGCCAATGTGATGTGGGTTGTTGGTCCCCCACCTTTCTATGCTCCCACTGGCACGCCACCCTCAGTCTGTCATACATGGTAAAAACCATGGCTGCTAATCCAGTCTACACTTTCTGCCCCACGGCTTCCTTAGACTCCATTTTCATCCAAGTCAAGTTCAAAATACTGAAAGAGCTCAAGTACCTGCTTTGAGGCCAAGGAAGGTTAAGGTGTTTTGATGTGGGGGCTCGTGACATCAATACTAGAAGCCATTCAAACAAACATGTGCCCTGGAGAAGAGATGGTGGACAGGGTGACAGAGCAATCCTTTAAAAAGATTCTAGAAAAGAAAAATGTCATTAAATACTAGTAGAATTAGCATTCTATGTCCACACACATTGCTGCTTCTCCACTTAAAACTGAGACAGTGGTAATGTTTATGTGGAAACCACCCTTTTTGGGCTACTCAGTCATTTTTGTGAATATTCACAGTCATAATTGGCTTTAATGTGTTCTAATTAGAACAAGGTGGTTAATGGACTTGTTCTAAGTTTTCTTCTGAAGCCCTAAAAAAACATTGAGAAAGTGCTTCTAACCTTCCATGGGTTGTAAAACATAGTTTCTCCCTTGAGTCTTTTAGCAATACACAGGGCACTGGCACTATTATCACTTCAACAGGTAGACATGTTTCCCAGAAGAGCAGTAAACAAATTGGTAACAGTCCATTTCCAAGAAGTGAAAACCTTCAGACTTTGGAAAAGACTGTTAGAAGTCGTGTCGTGGGGATGAGTAGGCAGACAGAGGCAGAGATGAGGATATTTGGACAAGACTCCAGAAAGTGGCAGACAGACCAATATACTTATTTTTTTTTCAAGATTCACAGGATCAGATATGGTCAGATAATAGGAAGTCAAAAAGGCTTGTGTTGGTTACATAAACTAAAACTCTTCAAAGAATTCCATGCATGCCACGCTTTCTTTAAAGTGCATGCACACTGTACACCTTCCTTATAGAACTGTGTAACTTCAAGGTTAGGGATGGGGCTTAGTTGGCAGAGTACTTTCTTAGCATGGAGAAGGTCCTGCGTTCAGTCCCTAATACCACACAGAACAGTAAGTGGTGGCACATGCCTGCAACTCCAGTCCTCGAGTGCTGGAGTCAGAAAGATCAGGTGTTCAAGGCTATTCTTGGTAACATAGAAAGTTGAAGACCATTCTGAGACACATGGTTCCCTGTCTCATAAACAAATGTATTATTTCAGACCTTTGACTTTTGATAGGTGCTTTCTTCAGCTCCTGTTGTGATCTGGTTCACATACACTGCCTCTCTAGGGTCATAGCTGGATGCTCCTAGAAACTAAAGACCTTTTCCCTTTTATAATCTATGCTATCACAGGAAACAATGTTGTCTGTTCTTTTCTCCTCTCTCACATGCTGCTCCCAGCTCCCTTCTCTTTGTCCTGACTTCTCTACAGTCTCTGCAATGACCCCATTCCCATACACGGCCTACTCTGGGACAGTCCCCTTTGCACTGACATTTCATGTTCTAGGTTACTCTTGAATGATTCAGCTACTCCAGCAGTCATCCCAGCACCTATTTCCTGACTTCCTCCCAAAAGACAACTGAAGTGAACAAGACAGAGCTCTTTGTTTAGTAATCTGATTTCTGTGGGCTAGTTCCTGCTAACTGTTATGGGACACAATAGGTGCTGATGACCCTCCCTGCCTCACTCCCTCCCTCCCTCCTTCCCTCTCTCCTTCCCTCCCTCCTTTCCTCCCTCCCTCCCTCCCTCCCTCCTTCCCTCTCTCCTTCCCTCCCTCCTTTCCTCCCTCTCTCTATCCTTCCTTCCCTTCCCCCTACTCATACACTCATTCACACATACTCATTCACATACATACTCACACACACAACTCACACATACATTCACACATATATATAAACACACATTCATACACACACATTCATACACACACATTCATACACACACAGAGAGAGAAAAAGAGAGAGAGAGTACTTTGTGTTTCTAGAGCAGTTTCAGACCTTGGCTGCTATGCACAGAGCAGCTTTCTTGGGCATAAGCTACAGTCTTACCACTCTGACTTCTTTAAACCATCCCTTCAGATGTAAGACACCTCGTATTCTGTCAGCTCTTCTTTCTGGTAGACTCAGAGTCTTGGGACCCCTCACTGGTAGCTTACCTTTGATGTCAACAAAGTATAGCCATCAAAAGCAATTTGGGCAAAAAGCAGGACATAATATATCATAGAGAAGTTACCCTCAAAAGGAAATTTCTTTCTCTCTAGGTACAAAATAGGCTCCCCTGCCTAGTCCAATAACACAGTGTCCCTTCTCTCTACCTAATAACCAAGACCGAGATACAGATATATATATATATACATATATATATATATATATATACATATATATATATATATATATGTATATATATATATGTATATATATATATGTAGGAGCTAGAAATGTTAGCGACAATAGAGAGATGTAAGCCCATGCCCTTCCAAAAGCTATCCCTAACTCATGAAAACCCTTTGATGGCATTATCAAATAGAAGACTGTTCAGAACCTGAGACCTTCTCACATAGCACCATCGGCTCAGTAAGCTTATTCTATGTCAACCTCAGCCGCTCAACCTTCGCCTGCTAACACCCCCTGCTAATATGCAAAGACTTGTTGCTAAAACCACCAGATACTTACCAGGGAGATAGCTCAAAGAAAACATGTGCTTAGCTATTATCAACAATCCCATTTATGGAGCTACCCAAGACGTTTAGATAAAACGAATCAAAGAAAAAAATGTGTTTTCATGGTCTCAGAGAGGTTAGAATGCTAGACCAAAAACACTCACAAGGACGAACAGTGTCTTAAGGGGCCCTCAGGGTTTGCATTGAAAGGCCAGAGAAAGGTCGGGGATCCTCTTAAAACCATGAGGAGTGGTGGCTGAGTCTGAGCCAGTATCCCTTGAGAGTTCCAGAAGAAAGAACCAGAAATTAATTCATAAGTTCACAGGGGGAAAAAAAAAAACATGCTTAAGACAAAGCGTTGTCACCAAAAGACAAAAGCTGAGGGGAACAAGGGAGAGGACCCACTTTTGGAAACTCTACAGGGTTCTAGCTGCCGGAAATGGTATGCAAAGCCCCATGGATTGCTTTGCACTAGTCCCCTGGTGGATCTCACAGTCAGTGTGCTATTGAGCTTTGACAGGAAGCGGTCCAGAGTCAAGGTCTACATGGGGAACAGACAAGTTTGCTAACATTAACAGTGAGGAACAGTTATGGAGGGATCAGAGTCTGCTGTGATGGGAGATTCGGCTCCAACAAAACCAGGTTGTAGGGATCACGATGGACTAACTGTGAGTCAGGCTGGACCAAAGTCACAATGACAGTAGACACAAATTGTCCGGCATGGAAAAAGGCATTTAATAGTGACATGTACATTTTGATTACCCCACACCCTGAGAGTCAGTTACCAAACAAGCAGACTTAGAACTATGCTATCTTTTACAATCTGATTACTCGCTAAACTGAGACAGAGTCTCCTGTGTCAGAACAAGACTACTTTATCAACAACAGTTTTAATTACCTTAAATTAATAGGTCATGACCATGGAACACACTTTAATATGAAGTAAACCCTGAGGTCTTCTCTCAGTATCTGCCAGTGTGATGGTAAGTCAATAGGTCCCTGGGTGATCTCTGTAATACGCTCTGTGGCAGAGATGCCCCACCAGCATGCTTTCAGGAAGATCAATAATTACAATTAAAATGTAGCAATCACAATTCTCGAGGGCACAACGCTGTTCTAAGCACCTTCTCTATACATGACATCAATGAAGACAGTTGTTTGAGCAGAAGTGAATGTTGCCTAGGACTGAGGACCACTGTGGTAGGGACACAAAGACACAACCACAACCTGGGGGATAGGGGTTGATGGGTGGGGCTCTTAAAGAGGAGACAGAGAACAAGAGGCAGGGCACTAACAAGCTCTGGAACTCAAAAAGAAAAAAAATTAACTCAGCAGGAATGGAACAGTCTTACTCTGGTATTTCAGATAAGCTCCAGTCTACCTCACAACAAAGGGTAGGAAACTGTTGGCCTGAAGGATGACCGATATTTGACATGATACCCAGCCTGTGCTGCGTAGTTTTTACGTTAACTTGAGGCAAGCTAGAGTCGTCTAGGAAGAGAAAACCTCAGGTGAGAAAAATGCTTCCACCAGATTGGCCTGTACACCAGCCTACAGCACATTTTCTTGGCTGATGATTGACTTGGGAGGGTTCACGGTGCTGTGGGTGATTGCCCAGGTTCTGGGTGCTAGAAGAGAGTAGGTGGACCCAGCCGTGAAGAGCCAATCAGGAAGCAATGCTGCTCCATTCTGTCTGCTTCAGTTCCTGCCTTTTCTTCCTGCCCCGGACTTCCTTCATTGATGGAGTATGGCTGAGAGCAGTGAGCTGACGTAGATTCTTGTTTCCTGTAGTTACTTTTAGTCGTGGTAATAAGAAGCAAAAGTCACAGTCCTCCTCTAAGAGTATCATGAATGACCAAGGAAAGTTTGTAGGATTTTTGTGGCGATCTGAATAGGTCTGTATCTTTCCACTAAATATCGCCTGATATTGGTAATGTCTAAGAGTGGTGTAGGTTTGATGGACTAGTCCAAGTAATATTGGTTTAAGATGGTTCGCAAATCTTTAAAATACAGAAGTTAGTATAGAAAAGCAGAAAGTGTAGAAAGGACCTAGTTACGAGAAGGGTGTCACGGCAGGCGACACTGAGCATTGTCTCTAGTTTTACATGCATGAAAGTCACTGAGGGAAAGGAACCTTCTTGAATGTTCCTACTTCCAGACAACCTGATTTTGTTGGCACATGCTGGAGAGTGGAGATTAGGAACATTTGAACAAATACCCAAGAGATTAAGATTCAAGCCCAGTGGTGGTGGCGCATGCCTTTAATCCCAGCACTCCGGAGGCAGAGGCAGGCAGACTTCAGAGTTCGAGGCCAGCCTGGTCTCTAGTCTACAAAATGAGTTTCAGGACAGCCAGGACTACACAGAGAAACCCTGATATAGCTGTCTCTTGTTAGGCTATGCCAGTGCCTGGCAAATACAGAAGTGGATGCTCATAGTCATCTATTGGATGGAACATAGGGCCCCCGATGAAGGAGCTAGAGAAAGTACCCAAGGAGCTAAAGGGGTCTGCAACCCTATAGGTAGAACAACAATATGAACTAACCAGTACCCCCAGAGCTCGTGTCTCTAGCTGCATATGTAGCAGAGGATGGCCTAGTAGGCCATCAATAGAAGGAGAGGCCCTTGGTCTTGTGAGTATTTATATGCCCCAGTACAGAGGAATGCCAGGGCCAGGAAGCAGGAGTGGATGGGTTGGGGGGCAGAGCAGGGGGAGTGTATAGGGGACTTTTGGGATAGCATTTGAAATGTAAATGAAGAAAATATCTAATAAAAAAAAGAGAGGGGGAGAGATTAAGATGCAGAAAGCTTGGTAAAGACCACATCTTGAGATAAATTGAAAACCTTGGGGGAAAAAATGATAGAGCCAGAGAAAAATGAATAGAACACTAAAAGATTATCACAAAATCACAATACTGGTGCATTGCAGTGAACACTCGCCATGTCGGTTCACGTGCCGTCTGTTCTCTGCTGAGTCCCCTTAACGTGACTGGTGTGTGTGTGTACATGTGTGTACATGTGTGTTCTGTTGACCAATGTGAATGCCATATGCCTGACCGGATGCCAGAGTCCACTCTAATTGTTTACTTCTAAGTTCACATTCCTGAGTGATTTCCTCTGCCAAAAGCCAGGCAGGGTTCACCTCAGGTGTGCATGCTGACTGAATCATGCCTGGTAGGGCAAGAAACACACATGGAAGTGAATCTCTACTGATCAAACTTCACATTCGAGAAGGAAGGTAATAAAGAATTAACTTTACGGAATTAGAAATGAGAGAATGTTTTAAATATTTCTTTTTAATTACTGGAAACAGTAAGTCCAATACTTCTAGTACTGTGCAAAATGTTAGTCATGTTTAATCGACCAAGTAGTTATAAAAAACAATGAGCATGATTATTTAATCTTCATTAGCATTTAAAGGTATGGGAAACATTAGACGCACTGACTGAAACACACGATTCCCCATCTGATGGGACATAAAATAAACCAAATATCCAATTAACATGAGCAGATCTAGCATAATATGCATTTAGTTCAGCAAAATGTGTCATTCTTTACATTTAGAAGTGTGTGTGTGTGTGTGTGTGTGTGTGTGTGTGTGTGTGTAAGTGAAAGTCAGAGGAAAAATTTGGGAGCTTGTCTTCAGCACTCTTTTGAGACATGCTCCCTCACTGGCCTGGAGCTGCTCACATAGGCTACCCTTGCTGGCCAGTGAGCCACAGTAACCTGTGTAAGGGTTACACATGTGCCAGCACACCCATCTCTGTCTCACACAGGCTATGGGATTGAACTCAGGTCCACGTGAGAGCCAGACAAGCACCTTATTGCCTGAGTGATCTCTCTAGCCTTCTCCCATATTTTTGAACATTTTAGATATCCAGTCTTTCACACACATATGAAGAAACATACATACTATTTTTCCAGTTGTTTTTTTTTAGATTATTTCACCAAAGCGAGTTCCACAATCGAATAAATTTCCTCAAGAGGTGTGGTCAGACATATCTGATTGAAATAAAGAGCAAACTGTTTGAAAATATCTTGCAGTGGGGGGAAAAAATAGATACCAGTGAAGTGTTGCCTTTAAAAAAACATCATTTCCCCTGTAATTCAAAGTTCCTTTTCTGCTTTCTGCCCTATGGTCCCATGGGCCACAGCACTGCCAGCAAGAACCATAATCATGGGCAACACAAGCCAGACAAGGGGTCAGGGCAAGCTGGAGGCTGGCAGTGGCTGACGTCAGGCTGCCCTCCCTCCCTCCCTGAAGGAAAGACTAGGAACAATGTGACTTGAAAACCAGTTACTGTAAAAGAAGCAGATCTGAGGGCTTGTATTCAAATAGTAAATGCACAGAAATTGAAACAAACAAATACCACAGCCCACCCCTACTACAGGTCAAGCTGCTACCCTACCCCCACCCCCCACCCCAGTATGCCTGTGACTGTGAAGTCCAGGATGACCCTCATCTTAGGCCAAACTACTCTTCTAAGTGTCGTTTTCACAGCTAAAGCAATTGTGAAAGTACAAGTCCGTAGACCGAGAGTGTAAAATCCATGTACTTTCTGAAAAGCCAAGCTGTGTGGGAGTTAGAGGCACAAGGCTTACCCAACACTGGGGGCTGAGTATGGTCTAGGGGTACAGAGAATAGGACTCCAGGGGCCACTTACCCCCACCCTATTTTCAAAACCTATCATTAGTGGCAAGTGCGGGACAAGGGGTGAGCTGGAGAAACATGGGACCTCTCTTCTTTATGGCACATTGGTAAGGACATTATATAATTTCCTGTCACTGACCACAGAGCTGCTAGCCACTATGACTTAAAGTCCTGCACACTGTTGTTGTAATACATTGCCGTGCACAACAGAATTGGCCACAAATATGACTATGGAACTGTAAACAATGAAATCCCGGGGTTTGTGGAGCAGTCGTTCAATAGGAAGGAGATTCGTGACTTTTTGTGGGAATTTATAGTATGTGTGGGATCCTGTGGTTAAGAATGCTTGCAATGTGCCTTTTAGTAGAAAAATTCAAAATAAGGGATAGCAAGTTAAAGAACTGCATGCTAACACTGTATGCAAATATACATACTTTCAGTGGCCAATTTATTTTATCCTTCCCATCCTATGTACACATCTTAGTTATATGAAGGCTTTATTTCACATACCCTGTCTTCTGTTCTGTCTTCAATATTTAAATATCCAGGCTACAGATACTGACTTGTAATCTCTTCAATTTATGCACACTAAATATTCCCCATCTTAGTTAGGGTTTTATTGCTATGAAGAGACACCATAACCAAAGCAACTCTTATAAGGAAACAATTTCCTTGGGGCTGCTTACAAGTTCAGAAGTTTAGTTCATTACCATTAGTGTGGTAATATCAAGGCAGACACAGTGTTGGAAGAGCTAAGAGTTCTATATCTTGATCTGAAGGCAGAGAGGAGAAGACTGTCTTCTGCAAGCAGCCAGCTCTCTTCTGCACTGGGTGGAGCTTGAGCACTAGGAGACTTCAAAGCCCACCCCCCACAGTGATGTACTTCCTTCAACAAGGCCACACCTTCTAATAGTGCCATTTCCCATAGGCCAAGCACTTTCAAACCACCACAGCCCCTAAAAGGAGTTCCACAGAACAGCCACGCCAAGACACTTGCTATGCTCTTGTAGTTCCAGCTGCTCCCAAACATGGATTCCGCTTTAGAAGTCTGACCTCAAACATTGAATTTAAAATGCTATTAAAGCAGGAACTCCTGAGTAGTTTCTCCTTAATTTTCAGATAGTCTCTGTTGTCTTCTGCCTACCTCAAAGAGGGTTGGATTAGTACAGCAGGATCTCTCATTTTTCCTCATTAAAATGCCAATATGCTGGGGAAGGAACATTCATTATACCTCATTAGCTTGTTGAATTTCTATGGTATAGAGTCTTCTCTGAAAATTAATTAAAAAATGGGTTTGTTGGGAAGCAAGACAGTGAGATCCTCTTCTCAGGGAAGGAAAGGACTGTTATTA
The DNA here is from genome assembly GCF_000001635.26 of Mus musculus. Classification (NCBI taxonomy): domain Eukaryota; kingdom Metazoa; phylum Chordata; class Mammalia; order Rodentia; family Muridae; genus Mus; species Mus musculus. The sequence goes on from NC_000076.6 coordinate 20,752,059, forward strand.
AGGTTATCATGTGCAAGGCACATGCCACGTATTTGCAGTATCACATGCCACATGTATGTAGTGCAGTGTTACATGTATTATCTTGTTTAATCCTTGGTTAACTGACATGATGTAGATAGGTTCATAAATGATGTCCTTTAGGTACAGAGAGCTAAGCCTTATTAACTCCTAAGCACTGAATATCCACATGGAGAGGTGCACAGGTACAAAGGCCTGGCTTATGTTTACCATCCTGAAGGTTGCAGGCATGCATGTCCCGCTGTGCAGTCCAGTAAAGCTTGTCTACCTATCAAGTCTCAAGACTAAGTGGAAGCAGATATCTGGATACCTGCCCCCCCCCCCACAACTGGACCACACAGAATGCTCTGCTGCAACAAGAACAGTGTCTGGCTCTTTTGCTGATCAGCCTACACTAATCTTGAGTGAAGGCAGACCTTGCATTCTGGACATAGCCAATGAGAGTTACAACTCATATAATGTCACTCGTGGAAGTGGTGGGGGAAATGGACCAACAGTCATTTGATTCCCTCTTCAAACTCCTAAAGAGTAACCATCATATCAACTGTTCTTTTCTTGTTTGTTAAAAGTTTTTCTTTTTATTATTTTTAACTATGTATGTGTTTGTGTACCTGCATGTGGGGCATGTGCACCCGAGTGCAGATGCCAAGAGAGCAGAGGTGTTGGATTCACCTGGACCTAGAGTTACAGGTGGTTATGAAGTGTGATATGGCTGCTGGAAACAGACTATTGGTCCTTTGCAAAAGTAATTAAAGCTCTTATTATCTGACTGAGCCATCTCTCCAGTCCCTAGGCAACTGTTCTTCTACATGAATGTGAGGTAGACTTGTGAGAGACATAGAGTTATCTGACTTCCTGCAGAGACATGATCAGATATCTTTTCACCTTCTATGGGGCATGGATGGAAGACAGAAAAATAGCTTTACCCAGGATTAGCTTTGTGAGCCTGTGAGTTTAGGAGGTACTTATACAAGCACAGAGTAGGAGTTACATAACAGAAAAAAAGGAAGCTACTTGCTTTACCAGAAATCCCACCACAGCGTAAGTGACAACTTACAATGGTGTCACTGGAGAGCCCATCTCCTGAGAGATGGCCAGTGTCTTTAGAACCTTTGAAGTCCATGTGGATCTTGGAGCTTTCTTTCTTTATATATGTGTGTGTGTGTGTGTGTGTGTGTATGTGTGTATGTGTGTGTGTGTATATATATATATATATATATATATATATTATATGTAAATACACTGTAGCTGTCTTCAGACACTCCAGAAAAGGGAGTCAGATCTCATTACAGATGGTTGTGAGCCACCATGTGGTTGCTGGGATTTGAACTCCAGACCTTTGGAAGAGCAGTCGGGTGCTCTTACCCACTGAGCCATCTTACCGTTTCTCAAGCCTTGTAACTGTCGTCTCCTTGGGTCCTCTGAGTCTCTCCTTCCTCCAAAAAGGAATAGCTCTATTTGGGGGAAATAGTTACACGATACATGGCATAGATATCTGCATCAGTCCAGGGTCACCTATCTAGCAAGGACTATAAATAGTGAGCCTGTAAGAAGGGACCAGAGAAGGCAGGGTTGGCATTGAAGCATTTTAGACACACGGTATATCAATGAACCACCATAAGCTAAGAAGGCTCTTTCCTTCCTGTACAATAAATCTGCTCCAATATGTGGGTCCACACCAGCTGTATCCTATATCACTTATAGTGTTACCAAACTATCTCATTAAATTCAATTCTGAGGAAGCACAAATTAAAGACAAGTGAAGACATTACCCTGCCACAGTGTTGGACATAAAACACAGAACCTTGCATGTACTCGGCAAATGCTCCAACACCGAGCTGCTGAATTATATGTTAACTCCTAAGCACATTTTACATAACACATGCATACATACGTGCATACATACATACATACATACATACGTGCATGCATGTGGTGAATTTTGATCTTATTCATCTCCTTTTACTCTCTGTCTTAGGGTTTCTATCGCTATGACAAAATGCTATATGACCAAAAGCAAATTCAGGAGTAAAGGATTTATTTGCTAACTCTTTAATATCACAGTTCATCATTAAAGGAAGGAAGGAAGGATGTCAAGGTAGAATTCTAACAGGGTGGGAACCCAGAGGCAGGAGCTGATGCAGAGGACATGAAGGAGTGCTGCTTGCTGGCTTTCTCCTTATGGCTTGCTCAGCCTGCTTTCTTTTAGCACCAAGAACCACAAGTCCAAGAGGGAGGCACCATCCACAGTGGGCTGGACCTTCCCGTATCAATCACTAAGAAAATACCCTATAAGCTTCCCTACAAGCCAATTTAATGGAGATACTTTCTCAAGTGGGATTCTCCCCTCTCAATGACTCTATTTGAGTCAAGTTGACACCCCTTATTCCCTTCCTGTCTCTGTTCTTCCCGTTGCTATACCCAGTCAGTCCCCTCTGACTTTCTGTTGTGATCCAGTGAACTTCACTCGTGTGGCTTGTATGAGCACAGTTAGGAAGTTATTTCCTGAATGCTGGGTAAGTTACCAGTGGTTACACCATGGATGATGTACCACTCCCCCCCGCCCCCATTACTCTTAGATTTTGGGGCTTCACAAGGAGGACCCCTCATGAGTCTTCATGTCACTCATGATGAAACAATGAAGGGGTCAACTTTATGCAGATCTTGCTCAATAGTATCTGTGTGTTTGTAATTGCAACAGAAGAAATATTTTTTTTTTCGAGACAGGGTTTCTCTGTATAGCTCTGGCTGGCCTGGAACTCACTCTGTAGACCAGGCTGGCCTGGAACTCAGAAATCTGCCTGCCTCTGCCTCCCAAGTGCTGGGATTAAAGGTGTGCGCCACCACACCCGGCAAGAAATAAATTTTATAATTGTCTTTGGTGCCGGTCTATCTCAGTTCAGATGACTCTGGGCTTGATATAGCTGAATTTTTTTCAACTCCACATTTCTAGGAATCCTATGCAAATTTCCATTACAATAAAGAATTTATACTTTTTCATCCACAATTGCCATTTTCTCTATTGGAGTCTTAGGTGGTCATTTGTTTGCATGGACTTATTACATTTCCAGTGCATGGCACTGGAGTCTCCTTGGGATTCATCTTGTAGTCAGAGCACAGTGGTGACATCACACTAGTCACAGAAACTACTTAAAGGGGGAAGATGAATCTTGGCTTTCAGTTTGAGGGAGTTTAGTCCAGCATGGCAGTCAGGGTGTGGCACAGCAGAACAGTGAGATTCAGGATGTATCTTGTCCACTCAGTCAATTCTCCTGATTCCCACTCAGTCTCACCCAGAGGATATCTCAGCCTCCTAGGGTTGTCCATATCCAGTAAAACCCTATCCATCATATACAACCCTAATCCCTGCAGTACAACCCTCCATCATATACAACCCTCCATGGCCTCTGCATCAGCTCCTGCTTTCTGACCTGCTTGAGTTTCAGTCCTGACTTCCTTTGGTGATGAACAGCAGTATGGAGGTGTAAGCTGAATAAACCCTTTCTTCCCCACTTTGCTTCTTGGTCATGATGTTTGTGCAGGAGTAGAAACCCTGACTAAGACACACCCCCTAACTTGATCATACATTTAGCTCTTTTTGACTGTCCCCAATAACCTTAACAGTTCCAACAGCATGTCAAAGTCCCAAGTCTCATCTGTAACCTAGAGCAAACTCTTAGGTGTGAGCTCATTACATCAACAGGTTCCTGTCTACCAATTTGAGCATGTGATATCCTGATGCAAATTGCAACTGGCTTGGTCAGTCCCACCCCTTGTCTTGGTGAGTCCCACCCCCTGGCTTGGTCACCCTGCCCCCTGGCTTGGTCTATCCCACCCTGTACTGGCTAGTTTTGTGTCAACTTGACACAGCTGGAGTTATCACAGAGAAAGGAGCTTCAGTTGAGGAAATGCCTTCATGAGATCCAGCTGTAAGGCATTTTCTCAATTAGTGATGAAGGGGGAAGGGCCCCTTGTGGGTGGGACCATCTCTGGGCTGGTTGTCTTGGTTCTATAAGAGAGCAGGCTGAGCAAACCAGGGGAAGCAAGCCAGTAATGAACAACCCTCCATGGCCTCTGCATCAGCTCCTGCTTTCTGACCTGATTGAGTTTCAGTCCTGACTTCCTTTGGTGATGAACAGCAGTATGGAGGTGTAAGCCGAATAAACCCTTTCTTCCCCACTTTGCTTCTTGGTCATGATGTTTGTGCAGGAGTAGAAACCCTGACTAAGACACACCCCCTAACTTGATCAGTCTCACTCCCCAGCTTGGTCTATCCCGCCCCTTAACTTGGTCAGTCCCACGCCCTAGCTTGGTGAGTCCCACCCCCTGGCTTGGTGAGTCCCACCCCCTGGTTTGGTCAGTCCTACCTCCTGGCTTGGTTAGTTCCACTCCCTAGCTTGGTCCATCCTACCCCTAACTTGGTCAGTCCCACTCCATAGCTTGGTCCATCCCACCCCCTAACTTGGTCAGTTCCACCCCTTGGCTTGGTCAGTCCCACCCTCGACTTTGCTGCTTTCAGCCCGTGTATTTTCTTCTTTGGATGGTTCCACTCATCACCTACAGCCTTCTTCAGCAGATAGTCTACATTTGTGGCATTTCCAAGCTCTTATGGTCTCTTCTGCAACTTTGCCTTTTACCTACACATTGCCTATTCAGGAACTCCTTGTAAGTAATGCAGTCTTCCTATATGTTGCCTAGCCTTCCATTTGCAATCTACATACCTATAAAAACTACTGTCACCTAGAAGTTCCCAAGACCTGACACCAGTTCAAACAATAGCTGGCATGCCTGGGACCAGGGCTGCACTGATCTCTGAGAACCTGGTATATGAGTCCCACTGGCTCTTTTTTCTCAAGGAAAAGAAACCTTTCTTTTCCTTTCTTCTTCTTCTTCTCCCCCTTCTCCTTCTTCTCCTCCTTCTCCTCCTCCTCCTTCCCCTCCTCCTCCTCCCTCTTCCTCTTTCTCTTCCTCTTCTTCCCCTCCTCCTCCCCCCTCCCCCTTTGCTCCACCTCCATCTTTGCCTTTGCCTCTGCCTTCTCCTCCTCCTTCCCTCTTTTTCGGGTGTGTGTGTGTGTGTGCTCTCACACGTGTGCACTTGCATGTGCGTGTCCATATATATGATTCTGAGAATTGATCTTAGGCATCACACATGCTAGGCAAGTACTCTCCCACTGACTGACTATATACCTTACCTGAAGCCTTCAATGAGTGGGGTCTGGCCAACTTCCTACTGTCCTGGTTGAAAGTTACTTGGCTTCTCTCTTCAATATCACCTGTGTATTCAATCTACTCCTTTCTTGTTCACTCTTTCAATTTTCTCATTTTCTAGTCAGAATGATACTTTTTTTGAGAAAAAAGTAAGAACTTTTCTTTCTCTGACTTTTCACTACAAATCTAGCTAAAAGCAGCAAGCAATGACCATGCCATACCCTGAATGCTATATACTGTCCTTAGAGTTTCCTTTGAGAAATTAGTCTGTTACTTCAATGTTCTAAGAAACTCAAAATATAGACAAATTCTTTGCTAACTGTAGTACAGATAACCTCTAATCCAGTCCTCATTAGAGTTTCCTAGGTCCCATCTATACCCCTCTGAACATAACTTTTATTGTTCAACTTTATATAGGCATTCTGGCCTTCTGAGTTCAATCACCCATTAAGTTCTTCTTGCGGTATCCCAGGGATTTTCCAGCTAGTATATTCAGAGTCTTCCAAATGCCGTCCACAAATCTAGTGCAAAGGCCTAAATATCACTTGGTCAAGTTCAGTCTTAGTGATGGCCCTGCTTCTGCTACATTTTTCAATATTAGTCATTTCTATCATTGCTGTTGCTAAATTACTTGACAGCTGCAACGTAAAGGAAGGATACAGTTTTTAACAAATGTTTTTGCATATCAGTATAACAGATATTAAAAATGGTAGTCCTTTATTATGACTTGATACTTTCTATGCAGATAAAAGTGTTTCTGAGCAAATCTTCTCTGAGACATTCTCAAATAGTAAATACTAAGAAACTTTCTACTTCTACTGATTGTCAATTTAACAGCACCTAGAGTCACCCAAATTGGGGGAGGGGGGTAGAAATCCCTGAGCCTTCTTGAAAATGAGAATCTACATTAAGTTAATTATGATGGGAAGACCCCCCCCCCAACATACACTAAATGTAAGGGAGGGGGTCATTCCATGAGCTGGTGTCCTGCACTAATTAAAAGCATTTGTCTCCTTCTACTTCTCTGCTGTGGACTCGATGTGACCAGCTTCCTTCTGCTCCCATCGTGCGTTTCTCTGAATGATGGGCTGCACCACGCAACTCTGAGGTAAATACATCCTCCTCTCCATGGTTTTGTCCCTGTATTAGGAAAGTAATTTGCATATCTGTCCTTCTCTCTTCTTCCTTCCTCAGTGCCTGGTGTGCAGTACTTCAGTACTTATCAGTGTGCCCACGTGCTGTTGAGAGGTAGCAGGCTTCATTTGGTTTTGAATGGGACTAATTTTTTTTATTTTACAATTTTAATTTATAATACAGTAAATACATAATTTATTGCAATTCACAAAACAGTAGCCCTTCGGAGATCTCAATGGTTTGTGAATTTTAAAGGCTATTGACAAGAATCTTGAGAATGTTGGCATTAATGTAAAATTCAGGATACTTCATGAAATCAATCCTGCTGCTCAGTGTAGTGCCTGTGTATGTATACAGGCCTTTATAGTTTGTTCTCTTCATACTCAAATCTGAATAATAGGAGAGAGATATTAAACCTGCAATCCCTACCCTCTAATACTGTGAATATTACTTTCAGCCTGTAGTGTTTTTGTAGGCTGTCATCGGAATAAATTTTGGTTCTGGGCTCCCAAGTACATTCATACTTGTTTTACTAGATTTATCCAATACCTATTATATAAATGTTATCTTCTTACAATAGTAAAGAAAAGACTGAGAAAATGCTTTTCTAACTGCCTCAGGTGTCAGATATAGGTGGGAGAGATAATCCAGCAGACAGTGAGATCGGCTCTTGGGTGCTTGGGCACAGGGTGATTCTGCATTTTCTGGTCCAGCTTCCTGTGGGCTGTCAGGGGCAGTCTACATCCTCTGGGCATTCTCCCAAGGGTGGGGCAAAAGCCATAATGACATAATACCACTTTCCTGAGCATCTAAAAGTACAGCAGCTAAGCTGAGACCAACTGGAGAAAGCCTGAGCTAGTAGTATAGACCAGCAACCTCTCCTGGCATGGCAGTCAGCAGTCCTTCCTGGAGACTCAACCCAGCTCAGCTTCAGGGCTGGCAGGAACACGCACAGAAAGCTCAGCTTCCTCGCCAGGCTTGGTGAATGAGCGTGTCCCCAACCCATGAAGAAATATGGTCCATAAAGTCCCTATCAGCCTGTGTCTTGGTGTTATTGGCTTAGCCAGTGAAACATAATCCTGAACAAATTCTGCCTTCTCACTCATTCCAAGTTTTGTGCTATGAAAATGTATGCTCCCATTCCGTATGCTTGTATAGAATATTGAAGTTCACAAAAGCACATTCACTATGGGGGGTGTCCCTCAAAGACACTATAAAATGGACTAGACAGGACTTACTATTATTATTTAATAGATCAGAAAATGGAAAATGCAGAGAGCAGAGATTTATTACAGGTCACAAGAAATAGCAACCTTGGGGCATCTGCACAGAGCCATTCTATGGCAGTCACACATCAGGTGGCCTGAGGAGGTAGGTGGCACCCAGGATAGCCCCTCATTCTACCTGAAAGGATCTAGCCACAGGATGCACTCCGAACAAGTGTGGTTCAAAGGAAATTCTAGAAACAAAAAGAAGTAATGATTGGAAAAGAAGAGAAAAGAAGCTATGTCTGGTGTTGTCTCTAATCCCAGCCACTCAGGAGGCTGAGGCAGGAGGCGATATATTTGAGGATTGGCTAGACTACAAATCAGTTTACTACAAACTAGTTTAAGCCTGACCAACCTATTGAGATCCTGACTCAAAAACAAGCAAAACACAAAATGCCATGAAATCTGTGATATCTCTCTGTCTCTGTCTCTGTCTCTCTCCCTCTCTCTCTCTCTCTCTCTCTCTCTCTCTCTCTCTCTCTCTCTCTCTCTCATATTTATTCGTTCTACACAGACAGGCTTGGGTCATCGTCCTTCGGTCTTCAGGGGTTTAACAGAGAGTCTGAGGTGTGTGCTATCATCACTAGAAATAGTGCAAGCACCTGCTGACCCATCACAGTAACCAAGACACATCCAGGTGCTGAGGCAGTTGCAAGTTCTGGAGAGGAGCCTTTGGTGAACGCTCACCAGATGTTCTCCACAGGTCCACAAGCATGGGTCCTATGGTCCCAGTCCTCAGGTCCCGATGAAAGGACAGTGCGCTAGTGCAGGCTATGCTGGAGTTTCACTGGTGATTAATCACTTTCTCACTTGCTGCTCTAAACACAAAAGGGACAAAAATGACTTTTGTTCTCTTGAAAGTGCAAAGAGGACTGAGAATATCCACAGGCTTTGCCTGGCCCCTGAGTCAAACTTTCTCTTTGACATATTGTTGCTTATTTGAAAAGTCCTTGAACATGGTAACAAAAAGAAGCATTAACACAAAATAGGGTTCAAAACCATGAATGAGGTGAAATCAACTGTGAAGTTGGCAGTAATTCTGCTGCCCTATAGGATGTGGGCATCTAGACTGTCTGACCCAGGTAACTAGCCATGCTTCTCTTTTTGTAGAATATGAATCTATAACAAAAATTGTAAGATTTATGAAAAATGCATCTTATTTTTATAAGATGTATATTCTTCATGTCTCCCAGATTCTAATCTGTCTGGGAACACTGTCATGGTTATAGCTTTTGGTGTTTTGCTTATATATTTATTTATTCATGGATTGATTGATTGATTCAAGCTCTTGGCCACCGAGTAGGTGTTCTCTGCCGGTGTGGTCTCTAAGCTCTCTCCTCCAGAGGACGTCTACCTGCATAGCCATCATAGCTGCCCACGGAGGCCTCCCAGGAAGGCAGCAAGCATGAGGACTCTCAGCTGCCCGCTGCTGCTCTTTTGCCAAGGGGTAGCAAACCTTGAGTGCTACATTTGTAAAACATGTTTGAAACTTTTCAAGTATCTTAAAAACATGAGAATTTAAATGACATAGCTCCTCTCCCAACAGTTCTTTGTCTAGGTCTTTTGGATGAAGAGTTGATTGATGAGAAAAACAGCAGTCACTGGGTGCATAGGAGTCAATCAAGCACACAGTGCCTGTGTCTTCAAAGGACTGACATTTCTTCTAGACACCAAAGAAACCAGTGCCTCTGTTTCATAAAGTAATATAATCATTTAATCAAGTCATAAAGTTTCATGGGATGTAATTCATTGACAGCCTGTCCAAGAATTTATACCCTGAAGCTGTGTTTATGTCTATACCAAAAATGTATTGGCTGGAGTTCAAGATTTTTAAAGTAATGTTGTGTTCTCCTTGATAGAAAGTATGTTACAACCAGAGACCACCTCTGAATCACCCAGCAAACACCCAGGAAGGTCGGCAATATCTCCATTTGACAGGTAAATTACAGCTATTACATGAGAGAGAAGATAAAACATGTCTTCACTTCAGTTCCAATTAAAGGTTCACAATGGTTCTAATAAGTCGTCATTGTATTACTAATAATGGTTAGGAGTGTGGACTCTAGAGGATACAGGCAGAGGATGTAATACTGGCCTCACCACTTGTGGTTTCTATAGAAGAAGAGATGTTCCCTATACCCTCTGATATTCTGTGAGTAAAGTTTTCATATTAAATGAAGAATAACAATAACAACAAAAGACACTGACAGAATAACAACATACAATGTGTATTTGATATTGGCATTTTTATTTGTATAGGAATTTAAAGAAAAGAAAAAAATAACTGAAGAAGTATAGACTTAGGGCCTACATAGTATTTTATGAAGAGATAATAAAGTATGAAGAAAAAACTAGACAAAAGGAGCTTTAGCCTTCTAAGGGCAGGACATTCTGAGGAACTAAATATATAAGGAAAACACAATGGTAGATAGGCCACAATCGTAAATAGGCATTATTCATTCTGATTTGTTTATATAGAATCTTATATGTATTAATTCTATAATACATAACATGGTAACTCCATGTGCTACCATAGGGCCAGGTTTCTGCTTTAGCAGGGGAGATGCAGTTACCTTTACAGAGGTGCTCTGTGACCTTCCTGCTCTTAAGAATATAGAGTGAAAACAGAGAACTTCCTCCCTGATTTTTCTCAGTTGCCTTCAACTCAGAATAATCCTTATGCCAAAGTGGCACATTTGGTAACAACACATTTTGATCCCTTTAAGGCCCTATGACTTTTCAACAAGTTCCTATACTTTTAAAAGTACAATCATCGTGTCTGCTCAGAAGGATGTTGTAGTCATTTATAGGACAATCCAGATAAGGAACTCAGCATAGGATTTGGTTCATAAAATCCAATAAAGGATATCTACTATTCTATTTGTCTCCAATATCTCTTTTGTACTTTCACTTACAGAAGTATAGCAGGGAATATCTACCAAGTAGGAAGCATATATGCCTAGACTTCCAGAAAGTGGACCAATGGGGAAAATAACAAGATCATTTAGTCTACAATGTAAACAGTTAATGGGGAATTGAAACCTGAATACTGAAGGTAAAGGTAACCCTTGAAGTTGAGGACTACAGATTTCAGGTCCAGCTATGAATGTAACCCTATAGGTGCATGGGTAAGTGCTGTGTGTGTGTGTGCGCACGCATGTGTACACACAGATCATTACTCTTATATACCAGGTAATCACTTTGACCCCTTTACATGAGTCACCAAGCCATGTGCATATTGCTGGTTCACACCATTGCTTCACAGTTCCTAGGGCCATCTGGTAAACCTAGATTGATGTAATGCCCCCAGACAGTCTTTTATTATTTATTTCTTCCAAAAATCCTATATTCTACCAACCAACAATTGCTGTCAAAACACATCTTAATTGTTAAACTTATTTTCCCACTCTATAGTCATAATCCCTTGGAGTAGCTCTGAAGGGACAACACAATCAAGCTTTAACTTGCCTTAACAGCTGGCTTTCTCCTGGGTTCCTCCTGTAACTCAGGGTGAGTGTAGGTGGGGATAGGTCTTAAGAAACTTAGGTTTGGAGAATGAGCACCCAGGATCAGGCTCCCTACAGAGACTCCAGCTTTATTACCAACCAGTCCAGATATTCTGAATTACAAGACAAGTGTTATATGTACTTCCTTGTGGTAGATATCAAGGCTTTGAGATATGATATATAAACCACCATGTTTGCTGAATAAGCAACTAACATAACTTCCTCATAATCACATAGATTTAAAGTATTTCAGTGTGTATGTGTGTGTGTGTGTGTGTGTGGTGTTGCAGAGAAGGAGGAAGCAAGGGCAGCAGTGATGAGTTTTAATGGATGCCTTGTCTAAGCTCACAGATGGTTCATGGAGGAAAGGCACAGGGATGTTAAAAATTTGAGGCCTATAAAGCAAGGCCATTATGGGGCTGGGAATCTGTCTCCTGCTCCGGCACTCTCTCTTCCAATGAGAAGGACACACAGAATATTACTGTCTGGTGCCTGACAGAAGCGCCTTTTAGAGTACAATAATGAGAATCAGACTTGAAGACTGATCATGTCACTAGTGTGGAGAGCTATCCACTCTGGATCCCGGCCTCTTGTTCGGTGAATAGCTAGGACAACACAAACCTAGCAGAGGGCCTTTGGTTATGGAGAGCCACTCCCTGTGTCTCCTGTAAATTCCCTGCCTTTTTTTTTTTTTTTTTTTGCTGCAATGCAATTTTTGAGAATAATGGTTAGATCGTCACCTTCGTGTGTATTTCCTGGGTGATACTTTCGAACTTGTTTTTGTCAACAAACATTCTCTGGAATAGTAATAGTAATACTTTGGGCCTCTATTATATTCCAGAATCGTTTGGTTCTTCCATAAACCTAATTGCAGAGACCTAAGACCTATAGATTTCTTCTCTGAGATCTGTGTGTCTCTTACCCGACTCAGTTTCCCCTGCAGCCATAGCCTTTCGTGTCCAGCAAAATCATGTCGTGGGCTCTGCCTCCAGACAGAGGGCTTACTTCCTGAAGTTCTGTTTTGCTCTCTGCTCTCTTTTAGGAGAGGATGAAGTCAGAATCAGACTTGGATGTTAAAAATATAATCCTCGTGTTATTCCTTGTAAAGTTTCAAGAGCAAACGTGGAAAAGAAGGGAAGCTGAGCTAATAACTCAGCGTGCGGCTGCTCATTATAAAGCAATAAAGGAGAGGGCCAGTTCCAGAACGTAGCCAAAAGTTACATTTAGAAGATAAAGGGAGATATTTAGAAAGCACCTCATGAGAAATTCATGCTGCACTATGATGCCTTTGAAGCTGAGAGGCAGATCTATCAACAATCCTTTATAGGGAAACCGTTATGTGACAGGCTTGATCCAGGTGGCTGCAATATGTCTGTCTTGCTTTATGAGTTTCAACTTTCCTATGGAGCTTCCTATAAACTTTGCAACATCTCTATGCTCAGGCTACCTACCATAACATATTAAATGAGTTATGGTAAGTGGCAGCCCAGCAATATCAGAGATTTTTTTTCTAAGACTGTATTTTATTGGATTCATTCATTTTTATGACTCTCTTGTCTGGAAAGATGAAATCCCATGGCATTCTTATAACATACTTTGGCTGATAATTGTAGTCTAGAACTTTTCTGTTCTTCCTCTTTCCTCTCTCCCTCCCTTCCTCCCTCCCTCCCTTTCACCCTCTTTCTCTCTTTCTTTCCTTCTTTCTTTCTTTCCTTCTTTCTTTCTTTCTTTTTTTCTTTTTTTCTTTCTTTCTTTCTTTCTTTCTTTCTTTCTTTCTTTCTTTCTCTTTCTCTCTTTCTCTCTTTCTTTCTCCCTTTCTCCCTTTCTCCCTTTCTTCCTTTCTTCCTTTCCTCTTCTTTTTTTACTGTTAGCCCCACTAATGTCTTCCCCACAGCTTTCTTTCCTATGGATCTATTGGCTAAACTGTTAAAAACACACACACATAAAACAAACAAAAACCACCTAAGGGGATAGGGAAATGGCTCAGTGCATAAGTGTTTAACATACAAGTGTGGGGACCTGAGTCTGAATCCCCAGGACCCAGAGGAAAGCTGGATGAGACAGCAGGCACATGTAGTCCTAGTGTTTCCACAGCAGGGTAGGAAGCAGAGACAGGGGAATTGCTGGGAGCTCCTGGGCTCAGTGCAGCTCAATAAAGAGGCTCCGCCTCAAATAAAAAGGAAGGCAATGACTACCCAAGGCTGTCTGTTCTCTGATCTCCATTTGCAAGTCTCAGTGTACCTGTACCCACACACATATACATACACACATGCACACTACACACATATACATACACACATACACCACACCACACACACACACTAACACAGACATACACACACATATATTCTCTCTCTCTCTCTCTCTCTCTCTCTCTCTCACACACACACACACACACACACACACACACACACCCCAAACCTAAGCCTGGCACTCAAGTTTAATCAATTCAGACTGGCAACCCAGGATATCAACACTCCTTCTAATAGGTTTCAGTAGTTAAAATTTAAAAAGTCACCCCTCTAGCCTATGAGAAAATAATCCGCACTGGTGAAGGATGTCCTTGTTTAACTTGGCTTTCTTCTCACTATTTGCTTCCTGGTGATACTGGCTGATGCTATTCACTTTGCTGATCTGGTCCTTGCTGGTGCTCACATTCTGCTTCCAGGCACTCTGCTCTCAGGCCGCCTCTTTCTCAGGAAACTGGGGCTCTGAAACAAGCAGTAACAGGACTTGGCTATTCACAGAAGGTAGACAAATGGGTGAGGCGGGTGAGGCAGCTACCAGAACTCAGGAGACCTTTCTCTACAAAACTAATGACAGCTGGGCTCAGTTTGAAAAAAAAAATATCAGGCCTCTCGTATTAGCAACCAAGCCCCAGTTCAGCTGAGTCCATTTGGTATTTTTTGGTATCCATTCTAAGAAGTTATCATTTTCATGAGAATTAAGTTCTGATCCCACTACAGATATTTTAACTTTGGAAAACAACTCTCTGTAACTCTAACTTCTTCAAGGGTGGTGCTTTCCAGACTCATTTTTGTCCTCTATGCTTGTAAATCCAAGGTCACTTCAATTTTCCTTGTAGTCTCTTTTCAACCCCCATAGGCAGTTGGGGACTTGGTAGCTAAAGTGTAAAGTGGAGTGAAGTCAGTTCACACTACATCCCTAATTCAATGTAGGATGAAGCCATTTCATACTACATCCATGATTCAATGTAGGATGAAGACAGTTCACACTGTATCCCATTCAATGCACTGTTTTCATACATTTACAAAATTGCTCCACAAATACTTGATTTTGGCAATACCAGATTCTTTATACAATATTCTCTCTCTCTGTCTCTCTGTCTCTCTGTCTGTCTGTCTCTCTGTCTCTGTCTCTCTCTGTCTCTCTCTCTCTCTCTCTCTTCCTTTCCTATGGCACAAAGAATGGAATATGCTACAGTCATAGGCCTGGTTGCTGCTACATGACAACATCTCTTCTATTTAATAGTCTACACAGTGTTTCTCAACCTATGGGCCGTGACCCTTTTGGGGGGTCGAACAGCCTTTTCACAGGGGTCACCTAAGATCATGAGAAAACACAGATATTTACATAAGATTCACAACAGTAGCAAAATTACAGTAATGAAGTAGCAACTGAATAGTTTTATAGTTGGGGGTCACCACTTGAGGTCACAGCATTAGGAAGGCTAAGAACCACTGTTATAACACACAATGATTTGCATAAAATATATGAAACTGTCTTCTTAAAATGCTGTTAAGAGTTTTCTGTTAACATTCTCTGGTAAGAAATTTGTATCATTTATTCATCTTGAACTTACAACCCTTTATTTCTTTTGTTTTCCCTCCCTCCCTTGTATTTTTCCTTCTTTCCTCCCTCCTTCTTATCCTTTCTCCCTCCTTCCCTCCTTCCTTCTTTCCTTCCTTCCTCCCTCATACCATTCCTCCTTCCCTTCATCCTTTCTTTCCTCCCTCCCTCCCTCCCTTCCTTCCTTCTTTCCTCCCACGTTCTCATTCTTTATCCCTCCCTCCCTCTTTCCCTTCCTTCCTTTCTCCCATTCACCCTTCCTTCCTCCATCCCCCTCTCCCATCCTTCCTTCTTGTTTTCTTCCTCCCTCCCTCCCTCCCTCCCTCCCTCCCTTCCTTCCTTCCTTCCTTCCTTCCTTCCTTCCTTCCTTCTTTCCTTCCTTTTTGGGATCAAACCCAGGCCTCACGCATACTAAGCAGGACCTCCGCCACCAGGCAACATCCTTGACCTACTGTATTTCTGTGAGACCCAGTGGCCTACTTTGCTGATGAGAATCCAAGCTTTGAGAGTCAGAATTTGGTTTATTACTGTAAAATAATTTTAATCTCATCGATTTTGAAGTTTAACTAAATTATTCTTGCATTGAATATTGAGTAAGGTTTGATTTATTTTCAAATAAGAATTCTTGTGAGAGTTTTCTCTAACTCTCACTAAAAGGCACTTTAAACATTGGTCTCCTTGTATTGCAGCAAATACTTTCAAGTTTATGGAATTTGAAACTTCCAAAAGTAGTTCAAAGACATTTCATTGTTTTATTTAGACCTGTAGAAATTTCTAAGAATAAGGAAGCATTCCTGAGTTCCTGGCAGTTTATAAAAATGAAATTATGCTTTCTGACATTGTATATTTAATTGATCATTAACCATGTAGGCTTATAAATTAGAAAAATAGTTACATTGTTAGGTCAATAGTATTAAACAAATTAAGAAACAGTTGTATTTACAATGTTATTTGTACCATAGCTCTAGATATTATCCAAAACTGTGCAAGTATAGTGAGTCATTTGTTGAGGACACATGAATTCCTTGGGTGTTCTGGAACTCAGAGCCACATCGGTGCCTAGCATCTTACCCACAAGGATTCTTTCTTTCACTGTTTTACCCACAAATAACAAATAAGCACATTTTATGAAACCACAAGATCCTATCTTCTAGGAAGAGAATTTTAAATAGGATAGATAAAATTTGAAGTTAAATTGCAAATTTGGGGGCTAGAGAGATGGTGCAGTGGATTAGGGTACTGGCTGCCAAGCTCAATGACCCAAACTCAATACCCTGGATCTATGCAGTAGAAGGAGAATCAACTTCTCCAACCTGCCCTTGAGCTTCCACGTGTTCGAGGCATATGTACCATGCCATAGTTAATAAATAAATGCAATAGTTTTGAAATTTTAAGGACTTATATAGTCCACACACTATAACTGGAATTTAGACATATCAGGCAACGTATTATACCCACATAGGGTTTGTCTACTTGATAATGACGCGATAGGCTAGACTTAGCATGAGTAAACCATGACAGTGCTCAGCCACAGTGCCCAACAACACTCAAGCTGACCCTAGAGAGGAGAATAACCCTGATTAATAAGTCACATTGCTCTCTCTCAACAGGATTGATTTGTATATATTACCACATCTTCTTTTTCTTTTCTTGTGTGTGTTTACACAGGTACATATGTGTATGCACATGTCAAGTTCCAAGGTCAACCTTAAGTTTTATTCTTCAGAAGCCATACATGTTGCTTCAGAGGCAGGGTCTGGCCCTGGAGCACACCAGCTAGACAAAGCTGGCCAGTCAGCAGCCCTAGGTATTCTCCTGTCTCTGCCTTCCCAGTGCTAGGATTACAAGCAAATGACTCTCTGTTATCTGAGAGATAACACCATAATTTAAATTTAAATTAGTTTGCTCTAAATGATTAGTAACCCATGCCCTATGCCTGCATGGCAAAGAATGTAACAACTGGGCTGTCTCCTGCCTTCTCTTGATTTTTTTTCTTCATGGCATTCACCATTCTCAATTAGATCATTATTCAGATAATCATCCACGTAACAAGACACTTTAAATTTTATTAGGGAGGGGCTACATCCATCTTCTCACAACTGTATGCCAGGGATCTACAGAGGCAGGCAATTAATGATTATTTGTTAGATTAATGAGCAAATGAAAGAGAAACGTGTGCAGATTTCCAGCTCAGCGGGGCTATAACAAAGGCTCTACCTCCGAGGCAGGTCATGTTGTAGGAGTGGCTTTCAAAAGAAAACAAAAGAAGTCCCCAGGAAGGATAAAAACAGACAAACAACCAAACACCAAACAAACAACAACAACACACACACACACACAAAAAAAAAACAAGAAAACACCTGGGGCTCTTTGGGAGATGGATGGCCCAGCCAATTTCCTAATGAAAATTCTCAACTTAGTAAATTCAAAACAGAAATGTCAAATAGTTTTCACAGGCAAATAACTACGTGATTTAAAGTAGTATCTGGCCAGGAGGCATCAGTGAAAAAGTATCTGCTAGGTGCTATCAGGACTAGCTACAGGTATACAAATATTCTAGACAAACACACAAATGGAGAATTTTTAAAACCTCAATTTAAGAAGGAGGAACAAAACGAGAAGTGAGAACGTGTGTGCTATGAAGTCATAAAATTGTGACTCACTAGAGCGATAACACCATAATTTAAATTTAAATTAGTTTGCTCTAAATGATTAGTAAACTTGTGGTCTATATCACTGAGGGAGTTTTCTGAATGAACAGAATCTAATCATGCCAGCTTCTCTGTGTGGCTGGCTGGCCTGAACATCAGCGCAGCCCTGCGGTCATAAAAAGATGGACTGGTGGCTGTTTTGTGGCTTTCATAACACTTTGTTATACATTTTATTTTCATTTTTAAATTTTCTATTGTGTTTGCTTTGATCTTAAGAAATGTTTCTGTTTTATTTTTCTCTGTTGCTGTTAGCATAAAGCACCACCATTTCTATTTGTTGCCTCAGGAGTGACTTAATTCACTGGTTGAATAAGAATGGCAGACATTAAGCACACATTATGAGCACTATTAGAGGTTCTGAGTGTTGACAGCACGCACAGCCCCTTGGAGACCAGTGAACACGGATTATAGCCTAGGGAAATAACACATGAGAATGAATTCTAGCCTGCTTCCTGGTGTCACACAGAAAACCAACCAAGAAGGAATTTACTAGACATAAGCTGCCCAACTGGTGGGGACTGGTGTTAGCTAGTTCCTCAGCACTATTCAGAGGTGATTTCCTCCCCCCCCCTTCCCCTCCTCCTACCCTTTTCCTCTGTCTCCTCCTCCCCTTCACCCTCCTCCTCTTTCTCCTCCTCTCCCTCCTCCTCTTCCCCCCTCCCCTTCCTCTTCCTCCTCCTCTTCCTCCTTGTTAAAGTTTAATTTATTCCAATGGATCAGTGGTTCTCAACCTTCCTAATTAATTAATTGAAGGCTGTGAGCCTTCAATACAGTTCCTCATGTTGTGGTGACCCCCCCAACCACAAAATGATTTTCATTGCTGCTTCATAACTGTGATCTTGCTACTGTTATGAATCATTATGTAAATATCTGTGTTTTCTGATGGTCTTAGGTGACCACTAGGAAAATGTCACCTGACACCAAGGGTCGAAGCTCACAGGTTGGTAACTATTGCATTAGACAAAGAACTTTAAGCAGCCAAAGTGCTTGCTTGAAACCAAAGGGAATGAGAGGTCAAAGGAAGAAGGAAGTTACAAATATTAGCAGAAATCATGTGACCAAGTACAGAAATAAGCACTAACTTATTTGAGCATTTCTTTGCTTTTATATGTGTATAGGCATTTAACTAACCATCTTTGGTTTGTTACTAAGCACGATAACATAATAATTTAGATAATGTTCCAATTTTAAGTTATGGTTTGTCAAAGGAAGAGTGTGATTCAGATAGAGAAAAAGAAATATTAATTAAATTTGAATAATTTTTTAACTTTGGGAAAAGTTTCAATACAGTTTTTAGTTATAATCTGATATTTGTACCATATAAATAATTTTACTATTGCTTTTTAAAGCAGTTTATTTCTGTCTTATGTGCATTGGTATTTTGCCTATATGTGTGTCTGTAAGAGAGTGCTGGATCCCCTGGATCCCCTGGAGAGTTGTGAGCCCTCATGTGGGTGCTGGGAAATGAACCTGGGTCCTCTGGAAGAGCAACCAATACCCTTAACCACTGAGCCATCTCTCCAGCTTGTTACTATTGCTTTTTGATAACAAATGTGGTTAGAGTGAGGTATACATGGAAGCTCCACCACATTATAAAGGAGTAGACTCTGGTACCTGTTCTGGACCACATTAGTTAAACTGTGATGCTTCTCAGAATCACTTAACCACGTGGTCTCAGCTTAAGAATGGCTTCAGTAGAAACCTGTGTGGGATTGGGAAAGTAGATGTGAACTCACAACCCCACTTTACCGTGGTTGGTATGGTTCCAGGCACTGCTGTAGAACATGCTTGTCTTTCCTGATCAGCTGGTAACCTAGTTGATATTGTGGAGAAACAGCTGGGCTTGCAGAAATATCCTTTTAGATCTTTCCGATTCCAGGCCCAGTCATGAGTAGCTTCAGGGGCCAGCTATCACCGCTGCTTGCGATTCATTTCTATTGTTAACAGCAACAGGCAAGACAAACAGGTTATCCGTGTTTGTGCGTGTGGGCTCTGGATCTTCCCTCAGGGATTTTAATTTTTCCTCATAGGCTCCCTTAATATGATAATTTTGTGCTTTTACTTCCTTGGTAACTTTGTGTCTAATTTGCCAATATACCTTTTATAGACTTTTCTTAAAATCAAATCCTTAAAATAAATCCCCCATTACATACCCCTCAGACACGATCTGCTCCAGCCTAGCTGGTGTGGTCTTTCTGTTTACCCTCTGGGTTTTATTGAGTCTCTTAAATCTGCTTAGAAATGTGTGATTGGTGACTGAGATCTCAGTATAATTTTTCAGCTTGATCTTCTTTCTATCCTTTAGTTTGTATAATTTCGGCTGTTTTCTCTTCAGTTTACTGATAATTTGTTCAGTTTCTAACCTGCTGATAAGCTCAGTTTTGTTTTTGCTTTTTTAATTTCTAAACTTTGCTGTTGCATTCATGGTCTCTCACATTTCCTTTTTGTAGTTTCAGTTTCTTGGTTGAGATTTCTTAATTTTTCTTCTCTGTTTCTTTGAAATCGAAACTCGCCAATACAATAGACCCTTTGAAGTTATAAGCAAATTATTTCATAATCTGCGTCATTTCTGAGTCTGTTCTTATTGAGTGAACTTCTGTTCAGGTTGTGGATCACAGTGTTCCACCTCTTGGGGTCAAGGGGAAAGTGTTCCCCAGAGGCTTAGCAGAACAGATAGTTAACTGACAGCTTAATGGGAATAGAGCACGTTAGTTACAGGGGAACAGAAACACTATAGAAAGCACGTTCAGATGCTGATACGCACATCTTCACATGGGAGAGAGAGATATGTGGAATATAGGGTTCATTTGAGAGGTACATATCATTATTAGGGAAATGAGTGTCAAGAGGACAGAAATAGCTGCTGTCTTTAGACGAATGAACGACAATAAGGACATATGATAGCCTGTGACAGTCTATCCTCATATGGTGACATTCTTCAATCTTCTTAAAAATTGATATATATTCTTATGCTTAGTTCTGTGTTTTTATTTTGTTCTTGTTTATGCATTCATTTCCACACATGTGCTTTGTGTGTCGTGGTGGTATATATGTGAAGGTGAGAAAATGACTTTCGAGAGTCTGTTCTCGCCTTCAGGTAGATTTGGGGAATCTCTATTGAGCCCTCAGCGGTTGTTCACTGAGCCACCTCACCTGCTTTTGATTCCTCCTGTGATAAAAATGTGGTAAGGAAAACTCCACAGAGTGATCAAAAGCAACGGGTTTCCTCTTTGGAAGGTCCACGGTTGCATTAGATGAGAAACTACTAAAGCATCTCCCAGTACCCATGCATCTTTAAGAGCCTTTGATTTAAAAGAATAGGAAGACTGGGATGTTATAATTGGAGGTGATATTCCTCACTCGCCATTTGCAAATCTAGTAGGAATTTTTAAATTAAATGCTGGGCATTAAGCAAGCTTCCTTGCTAAGTGGACTTTATCAGCATCTTTAAAAAGTTTATTATGTGCTATTCCCATAGTCAAGTGCTTAACTTGCTGACAGCCTTGATTCTTTCAAGACTCAGAGTGAACTTCATGACTAGCTTATCCTTATTCTAAGGCACGGCCTTTCTGGAGCTTCTGCTGATTCTGCAGTGTTTAATATAGTCTTTTACTTCTGCAAGTGTGACAATCCATGGAAAAACTGAGATAGAAGTAGATAGAGAAGCTATTTCAAAACAGTCAGGGTGCTACCTAGGCAACAGAACCTGTACACAGCTCAGGCTGCTCCTGACACATGAATTTTTGATGACATCATCCTTAGATTGGGAGAAGATAATTATACTGTTTTCACAAACTCTAGATGCATACACAAATCTCACATGACTCTGCTTTATGGATATACTTACTATATGTTACATAGGATTTCTACTTCCAGAGCTCCTAAGCTTGAATCACCCAACATAGGTAACTACAGCAATATTTTCTTGCTTTTAAATTCTGAGACTTCATCTCACGGGTCTTACATTCATGTTCTTTCCCCACTAACTTCTGTAACTTTAATTTTTCAAAACTTATTTTTAATGATGGTTCTTAAACACTTTAACCTCTCTTGTAGCCCACCACACACCAGAGGTAGTGGAAAAGAATGAATATGAAGAGAAGTGGACCTGTTCAGAAGGGGTTCTTTGGAGCAAATCCTATCTGCATTTTCAGGAAATCAACAGTTCAGTTCATAGGAGTCAGCCTGCAGCAGCTCTATCCACTCACAAGCACTTCACGGATACACCAGCAGTCCACTTCGGAAGGGTTGGGATAGCAAAGAGCAGGGGTGGTACTACCTAGCATAGTCTACCAGGCCCCAGCCTCAGCATGAGTCAGCAAGAGGAACCAGCAGGAACACTGGGAGAAGTTCTCATTTGTGCCTCTCTCTGTGAAGTGAAGATCAGTAAAGTCAGGAAACCAACAAGCATTGCACAGCTAGCTCTATAAGCAAGCCAAGCTCAGCCTCAGTCACTATCCATCGAGTCCTTTTTATACTCCCTCCAGACATGTTTCTGGTATGGGTCTTACCTCAGCACGTTGAGTCTGTTCAGCTGACATCACTCTGCCAATCAGCCAGAGTCTGTGGAATTGGCAAGAAACTGCAGTACACCACCAGAAGGTTTTTGATGTGTTTCTCTCTATGGAGTGTTGACAAATGTAGATCAACTACATAATATAAGGTGGACCAATACATGCATGATTAGTGAGGAATCCTTCATCACGTGTCCTTTCATGTGCTTGCTTTAGCAGAATATTCTTTCACTTGTGTCTGCTTTAGCTAAACATTTCTTCATGAGTCCGCCTTGGCCTTGCACCTGTGTCCACTTCAGCTAAATGTTCCTTCATGTGTTTACCCCAGAAAAATACCATCCAACCAACTTTCCAAAGAACGCTTAATCTTCTACTTCAAAGTTCTGCTTCAGGAACTTTCAGGCTGCATATGCTCAGCTTACTGGTCAACCAGGCACTCCTAGGGTAGGGAAGATGCATCTCTACAGATTTCAGAAGCTCCTCCCCTTTCCAAGCCTCCCTCAACACTGTCAAATTCCCACATCTCAGTGGCTCTGAATTCAAAAGGAGGACTGCTGTATTGTGCGGGGCTTCCTTCTATACCATAGTCTAAGAAGTGATGCCAGGAAAGAGGCTGGTAGAATTTCAGAGCCCATCTCATGTTTCTGTCCTTTCAGGGATTAAAGCCCTGTTGTGCTTTTTCTTTGGTGTCTAAACATAATAGTCCACATATTTGGTCCAGTTTTAAGCTGCTTCTGGCAAGAGGCGTACTGTGACAGAGTTCCCTTATGTAGCTAGAAACAGAATTTATTTGCTCCATTCTTATTTAATCCCCAGCAACAACAACAAAAAAATCTATTTACAAATATTGTACTTTTAGATCTTGATGTTAAACCAAAGGAATAAAGTCCACAGCAAGCAGAAAAACTCTCTTATCTCTGTCATAGTCCCCAATACCACATACTGCTTAGAAGTTGATGCTATCTTAACAGTAAAATCATTTGAATGCTTGGCTATTTGCATGCAGATTCTCTTTTTTGTTCTTTTCTTCAGCTCTGGGAATATCATAGTTTTCTGTGTATGAGTATTAGTGTATAAATCAATAATTCCCTGCTTAATGAGATATTTAAAGGTTGCTCTAAGTCAATTTTGATTGTATACTAATTCATCCTAATATGCTAAAGTTCACTCCTAATTCCCAACTTAAAATGTGAATTTATTATTACATTTCCTTTGTCTATATTAAAAATTTATTATTTTTATTTTGATTTGTTTGCCATGTGGATCTATTCAAGGGCAATTCCGTCTTATGGAAGAGAGATGAAATGATCTTGAAAGAAAAATAAAACACAGAGAAAAATCTAGAACTAAATTATAGGCCTTACACAGAAAGAGCTCTCCCTTTCCAGACTAGAGTACAGAGAGTTTTAAGAATTTCCCTAGAAGTGCTATTTGACAATCTTCCACATACAGAGAAAAATGAACTAGGTTCATCTCAGGCATGCCTGAACATATTTGTGCCTTTAATTTTGGTTGGTGTTTCCCAGTAAAGTCTTTTTGATTGTTTCGACATCTGAGTCATTTTCTGTTGGGGGCTGGTTCCAATGCTTTGAATTAATCCAGCCCCCAAATTGGGAATCTGCATGTGTTAATGCCAAAGGTCCTTGTCCCAGTTGGGTTTTGACAGATCAATAAAGAGCCAACAGCCACTGCCTGGGCATGTAGACTGCAGCAGGACCTTTGGATTTTTCTGGGCTAGGAACTAGGAGTCAGAAAGAGAGAGAATTGCCTTGACTGGGAAGGGGCAGAAGGATGGGACCTAAGGGAAAGCTGCAGGAAAGAAAGGCAAGCCGCCATGGAAGAATTCGGGGAGGTGGCCTTTGGCCACTTCCCCATTGGGTGTGGGGTGGGAGAAGAAGGGTTAGGAGTCTCAGGAGTACTGGAGGAGAGGATTTGCTAGCAGGGGAAGGTTTAGGAGTGCCCAAACTTTGAGCTAGTCAAGCATGTCAAAAATTAACTGGTGTGTGTGTGTGTGTGTGTGTGTGTGTGTTCTGTTCACAAATCCAGATAGCTCCTAGCCAGGTGTGCACATGTGACCCACTGGGATACAGAGCAGTCAGCCAACTACCACTACAAATTTCAATTTTTATGTGTTAAAAGAAATTCTTAGGCTATGCCCAACTGCCCCTCCTCATCACCATATCAAGTCTGACCACTCCAGAGGAAACCTCTACTCCACCACAGGCCAAGTTAGCTCCAATAGTACCAAGTAAGTCCCTTCCCCACTCGGCCCACACCTCTGGTGGAAGACCTCTATTCCATCCATCAAAGACCATGCTTCCTCCCAGAACCCTCGCTAGGCTGCTCACAGGTGGACTGCCCTCCATCTCATTGTCTCCACAGCCTGCCTCCAATAAGCTCTCTCCCCGTTTTCACTAACTTCCGGCCCCGCAGCTCCTGTGGAGGACCCCAGCTATACACCAGAGGCCACACCAACAGACAGAACACCAGCTCACAACTTGAACAGAAATCCCCTGCCCAAAAAGAGGCCATCCTGGCCATCAGAAGTCCAGTTCCCAACTCGCACAGAGACCCTCCACTCAACCACAGGCCATTCTGGCCAAAAAAAAAAAAAAAAAAAAAAACAGAGAAAAAACAGGAACCAAGGAACAAAACACCCATGTAAAGGAGACAAACTCAGAAATTAGAGAAACTGCGGTCAGGATGAAATATATGGAAAACATAAAAATTAAGATAAAGAGAAACTAATTAGATTTAATGATCTTCCTTAGTACATTATTACATACTTAAAAAGTGAAAGAAAACCTTAGGGGATAGGGAGAGGCTCAGTCAGTAAGGTGTTTGCCACACATGCATGAGGACTTGAGTTCAATCCCAGCACCGGCTACCTACTTTGCCCTCTCTCAAATATGCTCATCTGGAGAGTCACGATCCTCCAGCATAGAAAGTCCGTGTTTAAAGAGTTCTGTGTTGGACACGGTAGCGACATCTGATTGGAAACGTGCCAAGTTTCCTGTGACAGAGCTACAATTGGCAGCAGCATGCATGGCTAAATATTTGTGGCAAGGCTAATGGGAAGTCTTAGAATTTAATAAATTTCAAAATGTTACGAATACATTTAACTTATGGAAATGAATTTTTCTAAGCAATAAAAATCACTGATTTGAATATTGCTTTCTGAAATCCATATTAAGCCCTAGTTGAAGCATCATGTGTTCTGCTTTGTAGAACCATAGCTATATTTCATTCTCTGCTGGAAAGTACATTGTAGATGTACTTAGTCCTATTTGCCTTAAATGCCTCCAAGATTAGAATTCTCACAGCCAGGAATTGTAATCCCATCTATTTTTATTTGCTTATTTATTCTGAGGAAAATGGCAATGCTATTTTTAATGTGTTCAGAAGAAGCAGTTTTTGTGTGCACAATATTTTTAAATTTCTTTTATAAAAACTGCAAAACATTTACAGTCCCAAGACTATTTCTATGAACTGTTGCATTTGGAAAAGAAAAAAAAATATTGTGGTGGTTTGGGTGGGTATGGCTCCCCATAGGCTCATATGTTTGAAGCCTTGGTGGAACTGTCAGGGAACAGTGAGGAGGTGTGACCTTGGAGGAGTTGTGTCACTGGGGATGGGCTTTTAGGTTTGAAAAGTCTTTGTTCCATTCCCAGTCTCTCTCTCTCCCTCTCCCTCTTCCCCTCCCCTCCCCCTCCCTCTGCCTTGTCATTCTGGATCAAGATATGAGTTCTGTCTTTGCTCTAGCACTGTGCCTCCCTGCCTGCCACCACGATCCCCACCATGAAGATCATGGACTCTCCCTCTGGAATTTTAAGCCCCAGATAAACTCTTTCTTCTATAAGTTGCTTTGGTCATGGTGTCTTATCACAGTGATAGAAAAGTAAAAAGGACAGACATTGGAAGAGGTTTTCTCACATATTTGCAATTTTATACTAATTTAAAAAGAAATTGTCCCATATGGTTTTGAAGCATTTAAAAATGCAGTCAAGTCACCAGTCATGGGAAGGTGCTTGTCTTGCCACCACGCTGTGATAATTAATCTTGATGTCAACTTCATGGGATTTAGAAACACTATGGAAAAAAATCTTTAGGCAAGTCTATGAGGGATTATCTCAATTGAGGTAGGAGACTCACACTAAATATGGGAGCCACTATTCCATGGGCTAGTGTCCAAGGACTGAACTGAAAAGAAAAGATCCTGACTGGAGGAGCTATGTGACCAACTTCTCTCTGTGTCTCCACTTGCTTCTCTGTAGGTCAAAATAGACCTTCCTTCCTTAAAATGCTTGTGTTGGGTATTTTTTTAATAAATGTAACTGCTATATGTTCTTGTTCTTCTGCACAGATTTTTGCAGAACATTTTTTCTCATCTTTGTGCTTGAAGAAACTTATAGTTCAATTGTTTCTAAATGCTTAGTGAATATTATAGTATGTAGGATAATATAAAATTCAGTATTTTATTATATGTAAAAATTGAGTTAAGCTAATGAGAATATTTAGTGGTGTTTCAAGGTCTGAGCTATGATATAAAATAAAGTTTTATTGTCTTGAAATGTGAATAATAAAATTCAGGTTATGCAGAATTTTTTATTAATAAATAATTGATCATGAGCTGGTAAGGTAATGTTCCTTGAAGTGTTCTGAAAGAATAAATAAGTATACTGAATACATGGTAATGTTTTGTGGTAATTCAGTTTGTTATAATTTAATATAGATAAACATAACTAATCAAAAACTAACTTTCTGGCTGGAAACATGCTCTTTAATAAAATAAATGACAAAGTCTTGGGATAAAGCTGAGTTTGGCGGCACATAATTTGAATCTCAGCACTAGAGAGAGAGAGAGACTATGTGAGTTCAAGACCAGTCTGCTCTACGTTGTGAATTCCAGGACAGCCAGGACTTCATAGGGAAACTTTGTATCAAAACAACCAAACAACCAACCAAACAACCAAACAACTAAACAACCAACCAGCCAGACAACCAAACAACCAGACAACCAAACAACCAACCAACCAACCAGACAGACAACCAAACAGCCAGAGAAATGTCTGAGGAGGTCAGTGTCTAAGCCCTTGCCTAGCAAGGAGGAGCCCAAGGTCAATCCTTACTACAACAGAAATCATAAAATGTATTATCTTTATACTCTCTTGCAAATAAATGTTGGTATGTTTCTAAAATAAATGTTATAGGTGGGAATACGTTTCAGTAGAAAACAATTACTTTATCTCCATTTTATGGACAAAAATAGAAACAAATATTATGGTATATGACTTATTAAGCTGAGGGTGGAAATTACTATCAAGACATACAGCAAGCATAAATTAATTACTCTATGATGGCCACGCATATGGGGGCACATTGTGAAACAGAAGATACTCCTGAGCCTGTGGGCCTCACAGCAATGCGCATTTCCCAGCACTACACTAGTTAGTCAGTATCATTATTTCAACACTAGACTCCATCGCTTCATGGTTTAGGTTTGGTTTCTTTGTATAAGTTCTGCTTCTGACTAGATTCATGTGCCTAATGACCATGAGTCTCTGACACATGCTGGGCAAGTTAGCATCTTTAGCAAATGAGCAATGAGTAGTATTTAGTTTGGACATTTGAATGGATAAATTTATGTGCCAACTTAGCCAGGCCATGGAATCACGAATCAAAGCTCAGTTCAGATACCCCAGTGAAGTTGTGGGTGGGCCTTGTGTAGTCAGTTGAGATGTGTGTGTGTGTGTGTGTGTGTGTGTGTGTGTGTGTGTGTGTGTGTGTGTGTTCCGATGGGTACATATGTACATTGGGTGTGCCTGTGTGCACATATGTATAGTTAGAGGACAACTGTGGGTGTTCTCCTCCTGTGCTGTTTGAGACAGGGTCTCTTTGTTGTGTTTGTGCTGCACAGACTGAGCTGCCTGCCAACCTCCAGAGTTTCTACCTCTCTTTCTAATGTCCCTGCAGGAGAACTGAGATTAAAATGTTCATGTTGCCTCCCCACAACCTCAGGATTCTGGGGATTCAAACCCAGCTCCTCACACTTGACATCCAGTGATCTTATCTACTGAACCCAGTAGTTGAAGCTCTCCAAAGGGGGGAAAAAAATCTAATGTCCCTTAAGGAAGGAGGATTCCCCCTGGAAGAATCCAAGTTTTACTCTTCCATGTCCTTCAGCAGGCTATCATCATGCATATTGGATTTTGGTTATCCAAATAATTCCTTAAAATAAACCCGCCATCTCTGTGTCAAACACACCCATCCTACTCAGTATATTTCTCTGGGGACCATTGTTAATAGGACCATGAGAGGAAGCAGAGGGGTCACTTGCTTTCAGACTGAGAATCATTCTGAAATCCATTGGCCATTTGCTGTTGTGTAGTTTGGAGTTGAGGAGGTGCTTTGGGAAGGCTGTGTTTTGCTCTGGAAGATGCACTGATTTATAATTATATGGAGTCTCCTTGAAAATGGATCAAAAGGTATCCTGCCTTTTTGTGGTTTTACTCCGTTGTGTTTTTCAATGTAAAGTAGGATGGTCACTAGGGTAAGAAAAATGACACAGAGCAACCAAGGTTTCATCACAAAGCCTACAGTGGACACTCATAGCCCAAGGAAGACATCACTGTGGTCCATTGCATGGAGCTCAAGCTACAAGATGACACTGTTGACTGGGAACTTCATTCCTCTAAAATAATTGTTTTTTCTTTCTTTGCTGGTTTTGCAATACATATGTGTGCATAATTTGTGTGTGTGTGTTTCCATGTGTGAGTACATGTGTTTGTGCATTTGTACATATGTGTGGAGACATGAGGTTGCAACCCAGTGTCTTTCTCAACCATTCTCCATTTGATTTATTGAGTCAGGGCCTCTCACTGAACTTGAGGCTTGCTGATTCAGACTAGTCTAATTATCCAACTTGCCTTGGGGATGCCCCGCCTTCTTCCTGGGTGCTGGCAGCACAGTCAGACTGCCAGGCCTTCCCAGGGTCTGTGAGGGTGTTGGGATACACCTTAACAGTTAATAAGCTGGACTCATTGAACAAAATGCACATATTTGTTTCAAACATATGAGCTATAAATGCTCACATATTGTAAAAATTAATGTGACATGGAAAAGAAAAATATTAAACAAGAGGATGGGGAATTTCTGATGTGGGGATGTAGAACCATGAATGTTTTTTAAATGTGAAAACTAAATCTTCAGTTGTTACTGAATTAAAAAATAATTCTTACAGATGTAAAAGGAGGACTCGGTTTAAAAGGAGAGTAAACAGGTTCGTAGGGGGTGCTTTTTTCTTTTGATAATTTCTCTTTTCCTGTCTCTGATGTGCCAGAGGAAAGGCACATATAACTTGAGAATTCACAGGAACTTCATATTACCACAGGAAAGAGTAAGATGAAAGCCTGTAAATAACTTTCTAGATAATCAACAAACTTAAGTCAAAGTAGAATGGACTCCATGGCCATCAAGTCTCCCGATGCTTAATCTTTTCTGTCAATCCATTATCAGCTGGGATCCTGTGATTGTGTGGGGTTCCTGGGCTTTGGTTTTCCTCTCTTCAATTCTTTGAACTATCTTCCTTTTAAGTTTCATACTTTGGACAAAGATACAGGCTCCTCTATGGGCCCAAAGAAATCTAGAAAGTATCCTCCAATATGCCCACCATATACCTTAGCTGCATACAAACTAAGTGAATTTAGCAGGCCGTTGTACTAGAACAGTATCACAAACTAACTCAATGACAGCTAGCATTGGGGAAGACTTTTAAGAAAGAGGTCAGACAGTTCTCAAATAACTATGGATATATATTTTAAAAAATCCATCCAGTGTATTATTTTCTGCTAAGGACCTGTGTATATGTAATTCATAAGTAAATGTGAAGGCTGTATGTACCACCATTATCCAAAGAGCAATCTGATATTGTCCAAATTCTACCAGCACTTAAAATGATTTTTACCACATAAGTAGTTATGTCTATCTGAAATCTTTCTAAAAAAGACTCATCAAAATCTCAGTGTTTATGAATATAGAGGAACCTTAAGAATATCTAGGAAGAATTTATGTATTAGATACATTTTGAGCAGCACCCAGGAACTGGGCAGGATTCTAGGCCCTAGGAATACAGGAAGGAACAAAACAGCCAGAATGCCTAGTAGTAGAGGAATTTCTCTTGCTTTCTTGTCAAAGTTGGTCAGGCAATCATCTAGGAAGTTTGCCTTTATAGTTAAACATCAAGTAAGAAAGACATAAACCTATTTTCATCCATCGAAGCAGATTGACTATTAGGCTTATATCAAAATGGGCTGTATTTCAGGGAGATCACATCTAAACATGAATTTGAACACTGTAAATGGCATTGAAGAAATGGAGGCTCCATAATCTTGGAATTTGAAGTCTGTGCATGTGGCTTATTGTCCAGAAATACCAGAACTTAAGAGATATGATCTAAGTCTGTTTCCAGATATAAGATTAGGTCAAGTCCTGTCTAACTAATAAATGATATCATGAACATAATTAGCCTGCTTCTGGCTACAGAAGGGGAAAATGGAAAAATCAGGGTGTTTTTAGTTGATGGTCATTTGACCATGATGAAGGATTATCTCTAAAGCATGTTCCCAGAAGATTCAATACATAAATAAAAATGGCTTAAGACTTTGAATGAAGAGATGTGGAAGCTATATGTAGTCTGCTTAGTGATTGGGAATTATAGGCCAAAAGTAAAAGATGACATCATTGTTCCTAAGTGTATTTAGCCTGATTTGAGGGTTTAATCTTCGTGATTTGTGGTCACACTTGTCCTCTCTGTTCTTCCTGTTATACGGTGACTATTTTCCAGTTATACTCAGACGATCAGAGGTTAACGGGAGGAGATGGAGTTCCAGCTAAGCCAGGGCCACCCGTGCTTAAGAAAGATAAGGATCTGGCCCCGTTGTCAAGCTGTGCAGAAAGAGTCCCATAACATTTCCTTGTAATCTATGGTAATATTTACAATCTCATTAAACTGGAGATGTGAGTTTTATGTTTAACCTAAATTTCTAACTCTATTTATAAAGGCAAAAACAGCTAGTTCGTATTCCTAACATAAAAACTAAATCACTTTTCTAGCTTTAAGCTGATTAGTCTTGGTTTCTCTGAACTTTTTTATTATAGGATGCCTCAGAAATGTGCAAATGTAAAAGCACTGTAACAAACAGCCCAGAGTCTAGCACTGATACAACAACATAAACATCGCAAGCATAATCAAATAATTCCATAATTTCTTCTCTGAATAGTTTTTCTCTATTTCCAATATAAATAACTTTTCTAATTTTACATTGACCATGTACATGTGTGGCTTTATCCTTACATGTGTGTTACTGAGCAATATATATGCAATAGTTTCAAGTGATTTTAGCCATTGAAAACTGTATCACAGAGGCTACAGCGATGGCTCAGTGGTTATCACTGGTCTCACACAAAAAAATCCAAGTTCAATGTCTAGAACCCACATAACAGCTCCCAGCCTTCTGCAACTCCAGGTTTTAGGGATGAGACACTTTTCTGGTCTTTTCAGATACAACACATACACATGGTGTACCTACACATGTGCAGACAAATATACTCATATGTATAAAATACAAATAAATAAATAAATCCTCGAAAAATTATAACATAAGCATATTTCTCTGAAACTTAGTTTTTTTCTCCTCAATAAAGTGTTTTGGAGATATTTGATGTTGAATCAAATTGCTCTCAAAACAAGTGGAAGCAATTCCTGCAATCACATCTTTTATATATTTTTTCCAGTTACTTGATATTGCTCACATTAATGGGGAAAGGCTAGGAAATCAGGACTGAAAAGCGATCAACATTTGTCTTTTCTTGATTTAGTTTGGGAGTGACAGAGAGGAGAGATGACTGTGGCAGTTGCCATCCTTGGTGCCCAGTGACCTCTCAGTTTGGAATGTGCATTCTTTCTGTATTTGCCTAACTATAGGAAATGTAAATGTTAAACAATGTTCAGCAGTCTTATACTATTGAGACTGGCATAGCTACATCTCCTCGGTTGTTATTCTGCAGTTATATCTCAGGAGCTGAGTTCAGCTCAGTGCAGAGCACTTTTCTAGCACGAATGAAACTTTGGGTTTGACTTGACTACTGGGAGAAAACATTCATCTTCAGGCAATGAATGATACGGCTCTTTTCCCAGATATTGGGTCCCTATGCAATAGCGATGTGACAGCCAGAGAGGTTAAGGAAGAGACGTTTAATGTTGCATTTTTGACAATCACTTGAGCCATTGCTTGATCACACGAGATACATGGAGGCTGGAAAATCTTTTAAAATTAATAAGATAACATGAAAGTGATAGAGAAAAAACTATCAAAGAGTAAAGAGATTGGGAAGAGTAAGAAAGGTTGGCTGGGCTCTCTGCCTCTCTCTCTCTCTCTCTCTCTCTCTCTCTCTCTCTCTCTCTCTCTCTCTCTCTCTCTCTCTCTCTCTCTCTCTCTCTGACTCTCTTCTCTCCCTGACCTCTTTCTCCCTCTCTCCCCTTCCCCTTCCCGCTTCCTCGTGTGTTCCTGGCTGCTGCCTTCTCCTCCTCCTCCTCCTCCTCCTCCTCCTCCTCCTCCTCCTCCTCCTCCTCCTCCTCCTCCTCCTCCTCTTCCTCCTCCTCCTCCTTTTCTTTCTTCTTTCTTCTTCTTTCTTCTTCTTCTTCTTCTTCTTCTTCTTCTTCTTCTTCTTCTTCTTCTTCTTCTTCTTCTTCTTCTTCTTCTTCTCTCTCTCTCTCTCTCTCTCTCTCCCCTTCTCTCTGTCTTTCTCTGCCTTTACCCCCCTCTCAACTCCCCTTTCCATACCCCCAAATAAACTATTCCACAGTAGAGAGAGAGAGAGAGAGAGAGAGAGAGAGAGAGAGAGAGAGAGAGAGAGAGAGATTGGCTGGGAACAAAGTCCAGTATGTACATGTATATGCATGTATGTGCATGTGTCTGCATTCATGTGCATGAGTCTATGCATGTGCATGTATGCGCATTGTGCAAGTATCACAGTGAAACACATTAATATGTGTAATTCATATGTACTAGGGAATCACAATAACATGGAAAATAACAGAAATGATTGTTTGCTATCCAAGCACAAATCAGTTCCACTTCATTTTTGACATATATTCTGTAGCTCTAAGTTTCTTTTATATTATTTCCCAATAGACTGTTTATGATGAAATCATGAACAAAAGAAAGTGAAATGTATTTTCTCATTTTGCAACGTTATTCATTGTTTGTCCACTAAGATTGTCCTTGTATCTTCATGTTCCTCAAACAAGCATGTATTTTAAATATGTTTTGACCTGATATTTACAATGATGATCTGCAACTTTTATAAGAAATTGTCACCTTACTTTTGGAAATATTTGTCCTAAGATACAGGGATAGAATAAAACCAAAGTATCTTTGATAAATTGGTGCATTTGGAAGCATTTAACTTTGTAAGGATGCTAAACTTGACTGAGAACTTGTCTCTTACTTTGGTTCTCTTTGGCAGAGTGTCACTCATGAACAATGGCTCCAACCCATCAGTAGCCGTGAGAAGAATTATGTTCTGATGTTTATATTGCATTTGGGTTGTCTCTGAGCTACTCATAAAAACCTTAACTTTGTAGATTTAATATCAATTTCATAGAAACATTAAAAACATGTATGAACTAATGAAAGGCAAAATATGTAAATGCATCTGTTAATTCAGCATAAATGAGTGACTTACTTCCCCCCCCCCTTTGTATTGGATGTTTTATTTATTTTACATTTCAACTGTTATCCCCTTTCCTGATTTCTCTCCCAGAAACTCCCTATCCCGCTCACCAACCCACCCACTTCTGCTTTCCTGCCCTGTCATTCCCTATCGTCTGCTACATATATGGCTGGAGCTATGGGTCCCTCCATGTGTACTCCTTGGTTGGTGGTTTAGACCCTGGGAGCTCTGGTTGGTTGATGTTGTTCTTCTGATGGGGTTGCAACCCCCTTCAGCTCCTTCAGTCCCTTCTCCAGCTCTCCCATTGGGGACATCGTGATCAGTTCAATGGTTGGCTGCGAGCATCTGCTTCCTGTATATGATAGGCTCTGGTGGAGTTTTTTCTTCTTGATGACAAAAAAAGAAAAGAAAAAAAAAATCCAAAGTCATTTTTACTCATTGACATAGAAATATACCCTCAAATAAGAACAAAAGTAATATATATTTTTAAAATCTTACAAAATTTAAAGGTATTAATACAAAATATTATAGCTTTACTATATAGACATTTGAACCCCAAATGTAACCAGTATATATTTGTTTTTCAATAACTCCAGAACCAAAACTGAAATGCTTCTGATGTCATGAATCATATTTCAAATGTTAGTTATACATATTGTGTTTGTGTGTAAATATAATTTGTATAGCTATGCAATAAACTTCCTAAGTGAGTCTGCACCAAATGTGAAGTTAGAAAATGTTTGGATTCTCTACGGTAATGCTTTTATTTGTTTGTTTTAGACTAGCATATATAACAACATAATGCATTTCACTGTGCTATGTTCATACTTTATCTTTGTTTATATTTTTCTGATTTTTATCTTCTAACTTCAGTCACAAAGCCATATAGTTAAAGGATTTTGGAAGTGAAAGAGTCCTTTAAGATTAATTGTCTACTAATTAAATGTTTTCTTTAGTCATAATTTGGATAAGGCTTGAGTCACAGGTGTAAATGCTTATTTATCTGGCAGTACAAAGAAGTTCTGGTGAGTGTTATGTTTTACTGTTGTCAACCACGAATTCTCTGTTTAAACATTGCCCATGTTTTGTTTTGTTTTTTTTTCTTTTTCTTTTTTTTTATTACGTATTTTCTTCAATTACATTTCCAATACTATCCCCAAAGTCCCCCCCCCCCACTCCCCTACCCACCCATTCCCATTTTTTGGCCCTGGCATTCCCCTGTACTGGGGCATATAACGTTTGCCTGACCAATGGGCCTCTCTTTCCAGTGATGGCCGACTAGGCCATCTTTTGATACATATGCAGCTAGAGTCAAGAGCTCCGGGGTATTGGTTAGTTCATAATGTTGTTCCTCCGATGGGGTTGCAGATCCCTTTAGCTCCTTGGATACTTTCTCTAGCTCCTCCATTGGGGGCCCTGTGATCCATCCAATAGTTGACTGTGAGCATCCACTTCTGTGTTTGCTAGGCCCCGGCCTAGTCTCACAAGGGACAGCTATATCACCATCCTTGCAACAAAGGCTTGCTAGTGTATGCAATGGTGTCATCGCCTGGAGGCTAATTATGGGATGGATCCCTGGATATGACAGTCTCTAGGTGGACCATCCTTTTGTCTCAGCTCCAAACTTTGTCTCTGTAACTCCTTCCATGGGTGATTGTTTCCAATTCTAAGAATGAGCAAAGTGTCCACACTTTGGTCTTCGTTCTTCCTCAGTTTCATATGTTTTACACATTGTACCTTATATCTCGCTATACTAAGTTTCTGGGTTAATATCCACTTATCAGTGAGTACATTTCATTTGAGTTCTTTTGTGATTGGGTTACCTCACTCAGGATGATGCCCTCCAGGCCCAACCATTTGCCTAGGAATTTCGTGAATTCATTCTTTTTAATAGCTGAGTGGTGCTCCATTGTGTAAATGTACCACATTTTTTGTATCCATTCCTCTGTTGAGGGACATCTGGGTTCTTTCCAGCTTCTGGCTATTATAAATAAGGCTGCTATGAACATAGTGGAGCATATGTCCTTCTTACCGGTGGACATCTTCTGGATATATGCCCACATTGCCCATGTTTTAATTGGGCTATTTGTTTTCTTGATGTCCAATTTTTGGAATTCTTTATATATGCTAAATATTAGACTTCTATTGGGTATGCAGTTGGTAAATATATTTTCCCATTCTGTGGCCTGATGTTTTGTCTAAATGACAGTGTCCATTGCCATACAGAAGCTTTTAAGTTTCATGAGGTTCCATTTATAGTTTATCTTACTGTCTGTGCTATCAGTGTTCTGTTCAGAAAGCTGTTTCCTATGCCAATGAGTTCAAGACTATTCCCACTTTCTCTACTATGAGGTTTAGTGTATCTAGACTCACATTGAGGTATTTGATCCCTTTGAAGTTAAGTTTTACACAGGATGATAACATGGATCTATGTGCATTCTTCTATATGCAGGCATCCAGTTTGACAGCATTACATTAAAGATGCTGTCCTTTTTCCCAGTGTATATTTCTGCCTTCTTTATAAAAAAAAAAAAAAGAACAAATGTCTATAGGTGTATGGACTTATTTTAATGCCCATTAATTGAATCCCATTGATCAATATGTCTTTTTAAAGGCCAATACTATGCTATATTTACTACTATGGCTCTGTACTACAATTTGAGGTTGGGGGTGGTTATATATCTAGCAGTTCTTTTGTTATTCAAGATCTTTCCACTATCTTGTTTTTGCATATGTTTCCATATGAAGCTGAAAATTGCCCTTCCAAGTTCTTGTTGGGAGCTATTAAGACAACACAATTGTCCTGATCTCTGAATTGGGCCTCTCCCCCCTCCCCCGAGAAGAAAAGGGGGTCAAAGGCGGGCCACCTACGCACCTGCTCCGAGAACAACCACAGATTGTTCTAGCCCTAAGTCAGGGCTGGATGTCCTGACTACAAGATGTACCCAGATACCACCAAGTTCCTGCTTCCTTGTGTAGTCGCCAAAAGAAAAATTTCCGCTGCCCCATCCTTCCTGCTGAGAAGTACTTCCTCTTTTTCTGATGTCCCATTCCTCCTGCTGAGAAGTACTTCCCCTTTTGCTTGTGCATTTAAGCCTTGAATTAATACAAGTGAATACTTGCTGAATACAGTGACACCTTGATGCTAATCAGACTGCTTCCGTGTGTTCTTGCACTTGGTGTCTGTCTCTCCCTCCCCCCATTTGGTTCTTAGGAGAAGGTCCCCTCGAGACCCTCGAATAACTGGACCTGCTGGACGGGTCAAGTTCTGTGAAGAATTGGGGGGAAATTTTAATGGGGATTGAATTGACTTTATAGATTGATTATGGTAGAATGGCCATTTTTAACACATTCATCCGGTCAAGCCAAGAGCACAGGGGCAGGGGGAGATTGTTTTCCGTCCTCTGAAGTCTTCTTCATTGTCTCAAATTTTTATCATGCAATCTTTCACTTGCTTGGTTAGAGTTACCTCAAGCTATTTTAATAAAAAGTTTTGAGGCTATTGTGAAAGGTATGTTTCCCTGATTTCTTTCTCAGCTCCTCCGTCATTTGTGTATAGGAAGGCTACTGATTTTTTGTGTGTTCTGTTTGAATCCTGGTACTCTACTGAAAGTGTTTATTAGCTGTACAAGTTTCCTGGTGGAGATTTTAGAATAATTTGTATATACACTCCTGTCATCTACTAACAGGGATACATTGACTTCTTCCTTTTCTGTTTGTATCCCCTTAAACTCCTTTGGTTGTTGTATTGTTGTAACTAAGACTTCAAGTCTTATATTGAAGAGGCATGGAAAGAGTGGAAAATCTTGTCTTGTTCCTGATTTTGATGGAAATACTTTGAGTTTCTCTCCATTTTAGTTGATGTTGGCTTTGGGCATTATGTAAATTGCCTTTATTTTGTTGAGTTATGCTCCTTGTATCTATAGTCCGTCTCTCCAGGACTTTTAGCATGAAGGGGTATTTTATTGAAAGCCTTTTCAGCATCTAATGAAATGATAATGTGGTTTTCATACTTCAATATGTTTATATGATGGATTGCATTTATTGATTTAAGCATGTTGAACCATCTTTGCATCCTTAGGACGAAGCCTACCTTCTCATGGTGGGTCTTTTAGTTCTTTGATCCATTTTGTAAGTATTTTGTTGAGAATGTTTATATGTATGTTGTTAGGGGAAACTGTTCTGTAATTCTCTCTATTTGTTGGGTCTCTATGTACTTGGGCATCAAAATGTAAATGGGGCCTTGTCAAAAGAATTGGGTATTATTCCTTTGGTTCTATGTTGTGAAATAATTTGAGGACTATTCAAAATAACCCTTCTTTGAAAGTCTAGAAGGATTCCTTGTTAAAAAACCATTTGGCCCTGGGCAGGCTGGCTGGCTTTCTTTCTTTCTTTCTTTCTTTCTTTCTTTCTTTCTTTCTTTCTTTCTTTCTTTCTTTCTTTCTTTCTTTCTTCCTTCCTCCCTCCCTCCCTCCCTCCCTCCCTCCCTCCTTCCTTCCTTCCTTCCTTCCTTCCTTCCTTCCTTCCTTCCTTCCTTTTGGATGGGATACTTTTAATTATTCTTTTAATTTTGCTGGGATTACTTAGTCTTGTTTAAATTGTTTATCTAATCTTGACTTTACTTTGATAGCTGGTATATACTGAAAAATTACCCATTTCTTTTAGATTTTTCAATTTGATGGAATGGAGGTTTTTAAAGTCTGTTCTTATAATTCTCTGGATTTCCCTGGTATCTGTTGTCATGTCTCCTTTTTCACTTTTAGTTTTGCAAATTTGGATAGTCTCCCTCTGTCTTTTAGTTAATTTAGATAACAGTTTTAAATCTTACTGATTTTCTTAAAGAACCATCTCTTTGCTTCATTGATTTTTTTAAAAATATTTTTTCTATTTTATTCGTTTTTATCTCTGAGTTTGATTATTTTTTGCAATCTACTCTTTTTAGGTGTAATTTCTTCTTTTTTGTTGTAGAGCTTTCATGTAGACTTATAAGTTACTATTATAAGATCTCCCTAACTTTTTTTTTTTTTAATGTAGGCACTTAGTACAATAAACTTCCTCTTAAAACCACCTTCATTGTGACCCATAGGTTTTGGGTGTATTGTACTTTCATTTTCATTCAATGCTAGTAAGTTTTTAATTTCTTTCTTAATTTCTAATTTGACTCATTTTTCATTCAGTAGTGAGTTGTTCAGTTTATATTCTTTCTGTTGTTTTGTTTTTTCTGTTCTTGTTGATACCCAGCTTTCATCCTTGGTAGTCAGATAGAATGAAAGGTATTATTTTAATTTTTCTTGTATCTGTTAAGACTTGCTTTGTGTCCAAGCGTGTGGTTACTTTTGGGAAAGAAAGCCCCATATGGTGTAAAAAAGAAGTTATGTTTATTTGTGTATGAGTGAGATGTTCTACAAATACCTGTTAAGCCCTTTGACTTAGCGCATCATTTAACTCTATCATTTCTGTTTATTTTTTGTCGGAATGACCTGTCCATTTGTGTGAGTGGAGTACTGAATTCACCCATTATCACTGGATGAGTGTCAGTGTGTGCTTTTACCAGTAGTAGTGATTCCTTCATGAACTTGAGTCCCTTCTGTTTGCTACATAGATGTTTAGAATTCAGACTGTTGGTATTAAGAGTTATCAATGAGCGGTGTTTGTTTGTTCCTATTATTTTGTTGTGGTGCTGTGTGTAAATGCCCCTCCCCTTCCTGCATCTTTGATTTTCTTGTCTGAGAGTATTTATTCCTTGTATTTTAAACTTGGCTGAATTTTCCCCAGTATCTTCTGTCGAGCTGGATTTATAGATACATATAGTTTTATTATGGAATGTCTTTCTCTTTCTATTATGATTTAAAGTTTTTCTGGATATAGTAGTCTAGGCTGGCATCTGTGGTCTCTTTGAGTCTGTAGAACATCTGTCTGGGCCCTGCTGGATTTTAGAGTTTCATTGAGAAGTCAGGTGTTGTTCTAATAAATATGTCCTTATGTTATTTGTTCCCCCTTGTGGCTTTTAATATCCTTAGTCCTGTATGTTTAGTGGTTTGATTATTTATGCCAAGGGGAATTTCTTTTCTTGTCTACTCCAGTGTTCTGTATATTTCTTGTGCCTTAATAAGTAGCTTCTTTAGGTTGGGGAAATTTTTGTCTACTATGTTGATGAAGATGTTTTCTGTGCTTTTGACCTGGGTTTCTTTTTCCTCCTCTATGTAGTTTTCTATTATGTAGTTTTGGTCTTTTTTATAGTGTCCCAGATTTCCTGACTGTTCTTCCGTACTTGGATTTTTTTTAATTTATTTAATATTTTCTTTGACTGAGGTATCCATTTCTTTAGTCTTCAATGATTCAGATGCTCTCTTCCATCTCTTGTACTCCGTTACTGAGTCTTGCCTCTGATCAGGGCTGCCATTCGTATTCCTAAAATTTACACTTCCAGATTTCACTCAGTTTGGGTTTTCTTTGGTGGTTTTATTTCTATTTCCATGTCTTAAAGTGTTGTCTTCATTTCTTTCCACTATTTTTTGTGTCTTCATAGATTTTATTAATGAATATATTCATATCATCTTTAAGGTCCTTAAGCACATTCATAATGACTATTTTGAAGTCCTTGTCTTGTGTTTCAACTGTGTTGCATTTCTCATGGTTTGCTGTAGTAGGTTTGCTGGGCTCTAGTGGAGATATATTGTCCTGGCTGTTTTAATTGCATTTGTACACTAGCATCTAGGTATCTGGGTTTGAGATGATTTTAATTCTAGTTGTTGATGTCTTATCTTTGTAGGGTGGCTTTTCTGTTTCTTGGTTTCTGTTGTCCCCTCTGGATCTTAGAAGACCATGTTCACTGTGGGTCGCCTGGTAGGGAAAGCTTCTGAGTCTGCCAGGTGTGGCTACTATGTGGCCAAGGCAGGGAATGCTTCTAGGTATTGGAAGCTAACAGGAAGAAACTGAGATGGGCTAGAAGGACTGGGAGCTATGAGGGCACAGGAAGGTGGGAAGACTGGATCAGCACCAGGATCTATGGAGTCCTCAGGCAATGAAGGGAGAAAGGAAAGAGAGGTGCCTGCAGGTAGGCTGCTACGGGGCTAGGGGTGAGGCTGGGAAATTGAAAATGGTGGACAGGAAGCAGAGTGCAAATTGTCTGATTCCCAGGCAGAGAAGCCAATGGGTATCCAGGGAGAGTGACTCTGGATGTTGGAGGCTCAGACAAAGGGGCAGAGTGAGGGAGAAGGGCTGTAGGAAAAGATCTAAATAGCCCCCTGGGGATTGGGGGAGAGAGGAAGCAGAGGCTTCAGCCTGTGGTCTGCTCTAAAGCTGGGGAGAAGCTAGAGAGCTCCCATTAGAGGACAGGAGGGAGAGTGCAGAGCACCTACCTAACTCCCTGGCCAGCAGAGCCAGCATGTTTCCAGACTTGGTTCTTTTTGTTTTGAAGACAAATCCTCATCATCTGCTGGGTTAAAGAAAGTATTTGAAAATGTGTTTTGAGATAGCCCATTCCAAACACCCACTTTGTATTTTTAAATGCTAGAAGTTTCACAGTATTTTCCATTTATGTCTTTGGTTTCTCTTATAGATGAATGAAATTTCTCCACTTTCATTTTTTTTTGTTACCATCTAGCCAAAATATCTACCACTTGATGAGTGAATCATAGAGAATATGCTCATGATTCTATATGATTGTCCTGTTTGTTTACATTCTTCTTTTGAAAACTGCAACTCCCAGCTGTCTATGGCAACTACAAACCACACTTTGGATTCAGTTCTTGTTGTTATTTATTTAACCAAAGAACATTCAGCTTAGTCTTCTTGAATCAAAGTACAGTACTGGCTGAACTGATTTACGTGAATAAAAAAGTTTGTGCACAGCCTAAACAAATGCAAAATAGTTATTTTTAAAATTAAATCAGTAAAAGTTAGCATTCTATAAAACTTCCCTTAACTTAAATCCTTCTGAACTTGCCTGCTCAAACATAAGAACCTGCCCAAACAGAAATGCTTGTATTTCATAATTTCCATGAGAGAAAGCAATAACATAGAAGGGATCAAACACTGGTTTTCAAACATAAGGTTCCTACTTTGGCCCATTTTGCATCTGTCTCTTCTTATCCTTGTGAGGAATGAATGGTGTAAGAGGATGCTTCTCTGCCTCCCCAGAAATGAGACACGTTCCCGTAGCCTCATGTTACAGAGCAACCAGTGACGCTTTCCAGGCTAAAAATAGGGATGGCGTAGACAGTTTTCTCTCATCTGTTCCG
Source organism: Mus musculus (assembly GCF_000001635.26). Taxonomy (NCBI): domain Eukaryota; kingdom Metazoa; phylum Chordata; class Mammalia; order Rodentia; family Muridae; genus Mus; species Mus musculus. The sequence goes on from NC_000076.6 coordinate 20,794,204, forward strand.
CTGTTCTTAGATTAAAGGTAGATATCTTCCACTTCAACTTAGAGTAGGTGCCAGTTAAACTTGCTGACACACTATAGGATCTCTACAAGCTTGTATTCGGAACTCAGATTCTTTCCACCAACCCCTTTCATTGTTGGTGAGCCAACTGCTCATAGGGCTGTGTTGTAGACTCGGTTGTATATGAATTGTATCGGATTATTGATTGAAGCCCTTCACAGAGTGACAGTATTTAGAGACGGAGGACCTTTAAATCATTAAGTTAAAGTAAGAGTCATGAATGTATCATTGATATTCTTATAAAAGGAAAAAGTTAAGACACGGAAAATATACAATTCAGGTACCCCTGTGAACACCAGGAAAGAGCATGTGTGGACAAAGGCAGTAACAGCCATGAAGAACAGCATCAAGATGAGAAGCTTCAGGGGAAATCAGTTCTGAAGACACTTTCATTTTGATTTCCAACTTCCAAGTGTGAAAAAGTAAAACTGCACGGCGCCTGGTGCAGTGACCACTATCTCCAGGGTCTTCATTATGAAAAGAAGGGAGACTTTCACAACCCTAGCTCTGCCTGTTCACAAAAATGACTGGTGGGATTGGAAGATAAGTGTGGCATTTCTGTCTTGACTGTCAAGACGTGGTAGTCACCCCTTAGGGCAGGATGGAGTTTACACCCCTCAAGGAATATGAGGGACTGAATGGGATTCTGGAAACAAAATGTTCTTTACCATAAAGGAATAGAGAACTGATGTTCTCTTATTCTAACGTTCTATTGTAGCATGAGCAATGCTGGCCACAGATGTACATCTCACCTGTTAAACAGACCAGCAGTACCTTGCCTCACAGAGTACTCATCCCTCCTCCCATATCCTCCTCTGCCTTTCTAAACCTTGAATGCTTGACCTTTGGTTCCTTTATCATTATCTTCAATAGTATTAACCCCAATTTAGATTCCCTAGAGGATAGAGCAAGTATAATGATATTTATCTCTAAAGAAGCAGACATGAAGACAATAGTTTGCCTTTGTATTCTTTGTGGAGCAGAGATCTTTCAAAAATATAATAGCAAATATTTTAATGGAAACACCTTTTTTTTTCAGTGCTGTGTATCAAACTTATTGCCTTACACTGAGGAACAAGTCCTCTACCACTGACCTATACCCCAAGCCAAATACTAACATGTACTATGGGCACCTGGAGGTTTGGGTCAGCGCTGTGGACAACCCTAGATCAGGAGATTGCTCATCTTTAAGATGGATAGTATTAACACAGCCAATACAAGTTGCTATCGTAGTTTATGCTTAAGACACTTTAAAAAATGTTCCAAGTAGCCAGATTTTCAGTATCTTCAAAAGAAAAGAAATATTTTTTTCTGTGCTTTTAGCGATTTATCCTAAGAAAGATGTCTAGTTGCAAGCTTTGAGGAAACTTGAAGTATGCTTTTATTATTATAGTGTTCAGAAGAAAATGAGCCACATAAAAAGTTTAGGTTTAGAAAGACCTCTAGCAAAACACATTTTAGGAAAACTGTATTTCCTCTGCCTCCATTCCAAAGATAGGTATACATTATTTCAGTTACAATATTAAACATATATGTGTATTAACTTCAAAAACTAAATAACTCAAACTGGGCGTGTTGGCACACACCTTTAATCCCAGCACTTGGGAGGAAGAGACAGGTGGATTTCTGAGTTCGAGGCCAGCCTGGTCTACAGAGTGAGTTCCAGGACAGCCAGGGCTACACAGAGAAACCCTGCCTCAAAAAACCAAAACCAAAACCAAAACCAAAACCAAAACCAAAACTAAATAACTCAAATTGTATCTAATATTTACCCGAGGCTCTCTGATTATCAAAGCATTTGAAATTTGATCTTACTGTCTGATCTACATTTAAAACAAGTAGTGGGATAAGACTAATATTGCAGTAGTTATTTTGAAAACATCACTTGATGTTTTAGTCAGTCATTTAAAAAATTCAAAGCACAAACAAACAAGATTATAATACCATAAATTCCAATGCAGATTCACAAACATCCTTACTTTGTCATCATGTCCAGAGCCCCAACATGTCTGTACAAGCCATTTTGTTAGCACATACACTGGAAACAAACATCTTCAGAGAAGATAAAAGAGACACAGGCTGCTTTTTGTGTCCCAGTTCTTTTTTCCCCCTCAGTCTTTCCACCATTTGTCTAAAGTTAAACCACACACACACACACACACACACACACACACACACACACCATGGTGCTCACATAAAACGTGGCCTTTGGGTCAGAAATTTTGCAACTCCCGTAATCCTTTTCTTAGATTAATATTTCTAGAAGGCAATTTGTTGATGACCGTTAAATATGGAAATATGTTTATCTCCTGATCTAGTAATTCAATATTAAGAGCTTAAAGAAATATTTTAAATGCATAAATATGTGCAAACTGTTCACCACAGTGCATCATTTGCAAAAAAATGAAATGAAAATTAGTAGTACTGATTTTAAAAGTTTTTAGTTTGTCTCATTGAAAGCAGAGAGTGAAATTGGCATAATAATGGTGTAAAAGCACGCCCATGAGGGCTTGGGAGATGTCTCAGTGAATAAGATTTTGCTGTTCAAAAGTGAGGACTTCAGCCGCTTGGAATCTCAGTACTGGGGCAGCAGAACAGGTAAAGCCCAGGGCAAGCAGGCTAGCTGGATTATCTGGAAATGGCAAATTTTAGGTTCAGTGAGAGGTTCTGTCTTAATAAGTAAATGGAGAGAGATCAAGGAAGATATTGAATGTCAGCTATGGCCCTGCATATGCACTTGAACTCACATGCATGCGCCCCCTGCCCCAGACACACATACGGATACAGAGACAGATACACACAGACAGACATAGATCACACACACACACACACACACACACACACACACACACACACACACACACAAACTATACACATATAAATTAAAGAAAAGAAAAGCTCTAACCTCAGCCTCATTGCAGGAAGTTTTGGTTGTTTTTAAGTTTAAAATTGAAGGCTGAATTCCAAGACTTTTTAAAGTGGGGATCAAGATGTATAATTTTAAGAATCCTTACTAAATAACTGATTGTGCAGTTTCTTTCCTACGACAGGCAAATTTCTACTTATAGGTAAGGTACTCTGTCATGAGACCCAGCTTTTTTGAAATGTTGCCAGATAATAGAAATACGTAAGTTTGGAATTTTTCCTGCTTGAGGAGGAGGTGTGAACAGAGTGATTCTGAGGACAGGCTCGGTTCCGTCCTTGGTGAGTACTGCTGTGTTTCCTGTTTGTTCATCAATGCCTATTAGGGGGATGGATGCCTTCACTGTTTCCAGGTTGGCACAAAGTAGCCAAAGCATACCCTTGACCCACTAGGCTTTTTCACAACCAGAGACCCAGAAGCAACAGAACTTGAGAGCTAGCTATCTTCCTATGAGGGGCTGCAGTCCTGGCTGCCTCTCAAACACTCAACCCACATACGATGTCCGACTTTTGAGGTGTGTACTGTTCATAGGGTGAATCCAACACTGCTTTCTCCATCCATAGCTACATATAGACATCTTTGGCCTTGCTTGTTTTTTGTCTTCGTCATGTGACATTGCATCCTTCATCCGTATTGGATAACTACATTATTGGCCATCAGTGGATTGTTGTCTGCCTCTTCCACCACCGTGCCAGAGTTAAGTACCATGGGTATAGATATTAACCTGTTTTTGTTCACTAGTACATCTCAAACACAGAGAAGAGTACCAGGAAAATAATTAATACCTAATTAGCATCTGTTGGAGAATGAATATGTTGTGCTACCTATTTTACAGATAAACTTGGATTTAGAGGGGTGTTTGTGTGTGTGTGTGTGTGTGTGTGTGTGTGTGTGTGTGTGTGTGTGTGTGTGTGTGTGTGAATTTTATACAGCTAGTCAGTGTAATGGGACATATGTTTCCACAGACTTGCAAAGATGGCTCAGATGTTCCCCCAAACCCATACTGGGCAGCTTACTGCTGCCTGCAGATTCAGCTCCACACAAATCCAGTGTCTCTAGCCCTCAGAGGCACATACATACCCACAAACACATAACTAAAAATAAAATAAATCTTCAAAATAAAATATTGGTGCCATAGAATCTTTAGGAAGTTGGCAATTTGGGGGTGCCTGGGGTTTTCCCCTTAGGTTAATGTATAGGCATAGAAATAGTCAGCCATACATAGAAACAACAGCACATTTACTCATACTCTGTAGTGGACCACATAGTATGCATATGTTGTGCTTAACCGTGTGAACTGTGCAGAAGAGCTCTGTCTGCAGAGACAGACTGACTGATTAGAAGTACAACACTGTGAAAAAGACTGGCATTCTGCAGGTCCAGAGGCTGTTGGCCTTATCTCAGGCCAGGTATAGGCCTCCAGAGCAGCCACTGCTTGCTCTCCTCTGCCTCTAAACTAACATCTTGTGACTAGTAGATACAGACTGTTAGACCATATCAACTTACCAGAAAACTGGCTTCTACTGACTCAAAAGTTGAAGATAGCATGCGCTGTAGAAAGCTTCCCCCATCTTCCTGTCACTCTGTATGATATAGCCATCAGTGAATTTGAAACTTGTCTCGATTGATGACATTTTTGTTCTGTAAAACTATAAAACTTCATGAAACTTCTTCCACACTGGATTGTGGAATTTGTTTCTGGGACATAGTCACTGGTAATGACTCCAGAATAAACTATCACTTGTTCTTTTTGAGATGGGAACTGTGTTTTTTTTGCTTTGACAACAGAATGTGTGTGTGTGTGTGTGTGTGTGTGTGTGTGTGTGTGTGTGTGTGTGTGTGAATGTATACAGGTATGTATGTGTTTATAAAATACAATGTGTATGGTCACCTACTCAGAAGACATCAGAAATTCTGGCAAGATACTGGTAAACCGTATTAAATGTGTTCAGTACAAAAATGTACATCAAATATAGAAATATTATCTACTGAATTATTGAAAGTACTAATTCTTGAAACTGCTAATATAATGCATAATGCAGAGAAAAATAGTAATGCTGTCCGTAAAAATAATGCCAAATAAAAGCCTTGACATTTCCATCTAAAACTTTAATGTGTCAAATTCATCTGGCTATTGATCCTGTCTACCAGTAACTTTAAAATTGATATCAACATTTTAATAGTTGAGACTGCTGAGATTTGCCACTTGCGTTCAGAAATACAACATAAATGGATACAGGGGAGGTGGGGGAATGGAGTAGATGAGTGTAAAGCCATTTATGTCTGAAAATGCCACAAGGAAACTTGTGTGCTAACTTTAAAAAAAAAGCAATAACAATAAAAGAAATAGTAGCATATCCATGAGAAGAGTGATGATAGTCGAGACAATGGGAGATTTCTAAAACTGCGATGACAGAAACGCATGCTCACACGAATGAATACTGCCAAATGCAAGGTGGACACTCATGGCGTTACCTGGGAGACACACATACACTCCACACACATCTCACAATTCAATCAGCAAGGCGAACTGCCGCCCTGATTATTCGGAAACAGGGAAGATTCAGACAGACTTGCTCATAGATCCTCCATATTGCTTCCTCCTAAGCTCCTCTCCTCCCATGGCCTCTCGATACCAGACATCTCTTTACTCAGGGCTGTAAAATGTGAAGCTGCCTCCTGTCTCGCTCAGTCTTTGTTTTCCTAGGATGTCTTGTGTCACATCCTGTTTCTGAGCTAGCTGATCTTCAGTAACAGATTCCCACTCGTATTCACACTTGCTCAGCTCCCACTCACTGTTATTTTTCCTGCTTAGACAATTACGTCTATTTCCTAACAGGCATCCCCTCCCCCGGCAGCCACCCTCACTGAGGGCGACACAGTTCTAAGGTTCACACATCTGATTATATAAGTCATCTCCTCAGAAACCTTACTAGCTCCATTTGCATCCATTACACAATGAATCCAAATCTTGGGGTTTGTGTGCAAAGCTCTCCAGCCGTCTTGCTTGAGGCTGTTATTCTAAATTTATCTCTTCCTAAATCCTGCCTTCCACCTACACCAGGACATCTCACCTGTCTCTCCCAGGTTTTTATCTACTGATACTACCTGATGAAGACACTGCCAGTACCCGACACCGTTTCTGCTCTTGCCCGGGGAACTTCACAGACTATAAACTGTTTCCAATCTTAGCTTTTTAAAGTGGTTTTCAAAAGTTGACTGGAATTTCTTCTTTTCTTTCTTTCTTTTTATTTATTTATTTTTTAATTCCTTGGTCAACTATAGTAGCGGGGGGGAAAAAAGTTTAAAGTTTTTCTAATGTTTGAACAGTAGGTTTATTTGTGTTAGATATTGCTGTTTATCTCTTCAAACACGGTGCTTAATGTACATGCTATTATATACATTCTCAATGAATACTTATCGGGTGAAATATATATACACACACATATATATGTTAATTACTAGTAAAATCATAGAAAGTGTTTCATTAAGATTAATGGGCAGGCATCCTTTATTTACTTTCTCTGTTAAAACCTTAGTTTCTTTTTAGAAGCCGAGGTCACCAGTCACCAATATCCACCATATTCATTCCACAGGGTTTGGGGAAGCTTATAATAAGTGAAAGTAGACTTTGTGAATTGAATTACAAATACAAACTTCCTTTGTTTCTCTTAAATTAAATAGAAAACAAAATGGTTTTGGCTAAGAAGAAACAAATCTGCGTTGAAATCATTATCTAAGTAAGTGGAGTACTTCAACCCCACATATGCCTTGTTAAGAGTTTCATAAAATAGTGAAGTTAATTGAGTTGAAAATAAAGTCAGACATTTCTAAGTAGATATTTAACACAACTGGCACCAGACTTTTTATTGTGATAAATGAAAGAAGTTTTGTTGTTTCTTTCTCAGAGAGAGAGTCTACCCTGTGTAGTCCAGGTTGGCCTTATAGTTTATGTATAATACAGGGTGTTCTCGGGTTCTCTACCTTCCTGCCTTAACCTTTCTAGGTTAGGATTATAGGTTAGGCTCCCTCCCATGGCAACAAATGAGTTCTTGGTAAAGCAGATGTACTTTGAGCCCCACTCAATCTAAAGGAAAGTTGTATGAATTATACATAATCTCTCAACAGATTTTTTAAAAAAGGTTTTAGTAATCATTCCAGTGAGTCAAAAAACATTCACCCACCCAGTAATTGTCACCCTAAAGAGACATAAATAAGAAAATCAAAGTTGTTCAGATTTTATGCAGCACCAGGGCTGGATCTGAATTAAATTACTTAAGTCTCAATCAGTACAAGAGGGAGCAGAAATACATGTATGCATACTACCTGTGTGATAGTTATCCAACATGACTAAAGGCATTATAAGTCATGGTAAAGTTTAGTGATTTTAAAACAAACAAACAAAACCACAGCCATCATCACCACATAAACAAAATGAAATAAAACAAAAATCCCCTGTGTTGCTTGACACTGCAATTGAAAGACTAACTCCATCAGTCGAAGAGTATATAAAAGAGCCATTTGCTCTGTCTAAAACATCACAATAACGGCCCTACCACGCCTGGGGTAAGTAGTAAGAGATTTCACAACCCACCCAAGAGAGCAAACGCAGTGCCCTTTGAGAATTGTACGCTCAGATAAGGGCAGAAGGAAATAAGTAACTCTCCTGCTGTAAGGATGCACATCCAAGGACACAGAGAAAGCAGAGCTACTGAATGTGGCGTTTGTTTCTTTTTTATCATCTCACAATGAGATTGGCCTTCAAACTGCAGAAGGTGCAACAAATACAGCCAGAAAAAGGCTGAGGCCCACAAGCATCAGAGATGCAGAGAAGGGAAGTCTCAATACCTTTGAGTAGCTTTCAATTAGTGGGAGGTTAATTTCCTGCAACCAGAACCATGGACACGTGTTGGGAACTAAAAAGGGGGCCCTGGGGAAGAGAGAGAAGGGAAAAACCCACACCCCGCCAGAGTTTTACCTATTCTCTGGTCTGTCAGGAGTCGGGGCAGGGGGCTGCTATCTACCTTCCACTCATCCCCCAGTGAGCATCTAAGTCTCTGACCCACTTTTCGGGGGGTGGCTAGGTGCAACCCTAACTGGAATTCCCGGTCTTCTTTGCTAAAGCCCCAGGGTTATAGGAGAGAGGGATGAAGGAAGAGGTTCCCAACACCTGTGAGAGTGAGTGCAGCGGATCTTGATGAGCAGAGACTCTCTATGGTTTTAGAGTTTTATTATAGAGAGGCAGGGAGAAAGAGAGAAGGGATGGAGAGAGAGAGAGAGAGAGAGAGAGAGAGAGAGAGAGAGAGAGAGAGAGAGAGAGGGGAAAGGCTAGAAAGAGAGTAAGAGGGAGAGAGGAGAGAAGACAAAGAAAGGAAAGAGGAGAGAGAAGTGAGAGGTAAGAGAACAAAGGAGTGAGAAAGTAAGAGCAAGAAGTAAGAGAGACAAGAGAGCGAGGTGGGCTGAACAGCCCTTTTTATGGTCTTTACTGTTGCTAGGTAACTGGGGAGGAGTTTAGACTGAAGGTCAGAAGCTTGGGCCATTGCCTATGTGACTTCTAGCCATGCTTCTCTTGAGGGGGCTCAGGTGGGGTGGTAACTTAGGCAGGGTCCAGAGTTCCAGGAGCATAAGGGAACACTTACTGTGTCATGAAGGTGACCTCAGCTCAAATGGAGACCAGCCTGCAATTCCCAATAGAAACGTGAGATAGAGGGAGTGACTAGGGAGGGAAGGCTATAGATTGAATGCAGCCAATCTTGTTTTCTTGTTGCTTACTTGGTTCTCCATGAGCCAGAACAAAAACATTAGCTGCAGATCATGCCCAGGCCATCACATACATTAGTGGGGTGTCTGTCACTCAGCCACATTCCCAGTGATCTGATCAAACGGGCATGCATCTACAGTCAAGATCTAGGCTTGCCCAAGTCTGGGGGAGAGAAAGTCCCCCAAACAATGATATGTTCATAAGCGGAGACAACTATGGGTGTCTGATGCCCACTCCTAGGCTGTTACTTTCCCAGGAACATCAAGTAGAAATCATACAACTGTCATAGATGCCACATCTGTGAGGGCCTTATACATTAATCAGTCCTAGTCTTAAGCAGGTTACGGCAGCAATTAAGTGTGCTTTATTGTAAGTGATAAATACATAAATGAGGCACGTCTGTCTGCTCAGAAACAACTTGCCCACAGAAGGGGTGGGGGTCTTAAAAAAAAAGGAACATGCAGATGCTATACTCTGCCTTAGCCTCTGATTTGCTGGAAACATTGGGGAAAGTGAGGAGGATATGGAAGTTTGTCCTTCCATCTCTTAGAGTTGGCAGGGTATACAGGAAAGAACAAATTAGATCTGTGCTAGGCAGCTCTTTCTGCTATGTAAAATTTCTGTGGAAATCGTTAGATAGCAAGAAGGGAGAGGATGAGGTCCAAACACTAGATGATAACTCCTAAGTCTGACCTTTTAAGACAGAAACAGAGAAGATCCATGGTCAGCAAGGAAATGAAGGCCTTAGTGATGGCCCAATACAGGAAGCCAGGCCAATCAACGAATATCTGCATCTGTACTGCTTACATTGAGAAAGTCTTAAATGGGAGAGGAAAGGACCTCTCCTAGGCTGACTCATGAGGCTATAGGAAGGGAGATAAATGGGATCTGTCTCAGCTCTGTGGAAGCAGAGAAAGTGAGTAACAATATAGCTTGTTGACCCTTCTTGAAATGACTGCCACATAATTTGAGGGAATGAGAACTCAGCTTGCTATGAGACAAAGGTTACACCATCTGAGGCAAGGAGTGGGAAATCAGTCCCCAATAGCCTGGAGGATAGGAGCCACTGAGACTTGAGGGACACTTCATCATTGTCAGCTGATGTCAAGGACTGGAAGACAGTGGAGGAGTGAGAGGCATTGCTAAGAGCTCTGTGTGTGTGTGTAAGGCAGAATCTGATGCCCAGTTCACCAGGCCTGATAGTGCATTCAGGATGAGTTAAGAAAGAAGTTAGTTCACAGGAACCAGGGACTTCAGTGATTGGGCCAATCCCCAGGGAAGGGATAATTTTAAGGATGTGGGAAAAGCTCTGGTGAATCCAAATGATTTAGAACAATATAGAAATGAGAGTCTAAGGTGCTACATGTTCAGAAGGGAATGGAAAGAAGGAAAAGCAGGTAATGGGACCTAGTTTCTTTGAATTACTCAAAGCAAATGTGACAAGAATGTGTTTCATCTGAGTTTGCAAGGGAGGAAATAATGGGGAGCAAAATTCTGGGTTTGTGTGTATTTGGGAGATATATACTGGAGTCCAGCAGAAATAAGAGCCCATGTAGCACCCCATAGCCCATTTAGTCCTTCCCTAAGTCAGGAAGCAGATATCCTCGCCTAAATATTAGTCCTCTGCCCTCGGGTCGAGTAGAGGCCTGCCCATTTCAATCATACAGAGTCTGGTCACAGGGGAGCCAAAATAGCCTGGAAATAGCTAAAACTGCCACATTCTTGTAAAATATTCTGATATTCTACATGCCTGGTCCTGATCATGGCCTCGATAGATTGTTATTAATGGGGAAGTACATAAGTCTACCTGTTCCATGTGGGATTGGAAGGGATACTATAGAAACCAAGCCTGTCAGCTATGTATGAAAATACACTACAGGTCTCCAAAAGGATCTCCATGCACGCAAACAATGAATAAAGCCACCCTCCACCCAATGTATATCCAACTGAGTGTTATGTACATGTGCCCAGGGACAGCTAACACTATAGAGGCACAAGTCACAACCCCTGAAGTGGAGAACTAGCTTCATGACAATCAGTTCCAGTGGTACTTCCACCTGCCTTACCGCTTTACAGGGGATTAAAAGCATGCCATTAAGGCAGCAGCTAAAGGAATCTAAATGTAGAAATCAGCTTGCACTTGTAGAAGAAGACACTCTTGAAAGACACAAGTTTGATTCATAAAACAAACAAACAACAACAACAAAAACAGGACCAGGGTAGACTGCCCTGCCTCTCTTTGAGATATTAGCCAAAGAGGTCCTTGAGCATCCCCACCAATACAAGATATTGGTTACACAGCAGAAGTAGAATTAAGTCTCTATTGCTGAAGACTCAGAATGCTCTACAGGCAAGATATGCTGGAACATAGCTCTCTGATGGCTGGCTTTGTTACTAAGAGAAGGTGCTCTGCTACCCCACAGCAACTGAGGGGTAACTGTTGCTGACAGCTACATTTGCTTATGGCATTCATGTGCTATGCTATCTACATGTCAGAAAAGTCTCTGAGGGCAAGAATGGCATACCTGGCAGGACGACTATGAACTTAATGGATGTGAGACAACTATGAAGAAGGGAACTCACGTTTGATCCTGGAGCCAGCACAGAACCCACATCTCAGAAGGTGCTAAGCATCAGTAGAGAGGTTACTGCTATTGTTTTGCCAAGTGGCTGTTACATTATTGTCAATTTGCCTTTGAAACATTTGTGCATGTGCCCATAGATCATCCATGCTGTCAGGCTCTGCTCATGAAGAGAATCCTTGCTGCCGTCCGTGGGCAGCAGTCAGACTGCTGAGAATAAGTGATTGCTGTGGTACAGTGACTCAGTACCCAAACCTAGGCAGAAGAAAATAATTCCCTGGAAAATCCGAAGGCACATCATGGAAGGAAGAGAGAAACATAAGAGCCAGAGATGGGGTTAAAATACAGTATATTTCCTATTTTGAAACATTCTCTCTTGAAAGAAAAGAAAGAAGGTTGCTCATGAAACAGACAACCAACTTAAGAAATCAGAAGAAAGTGTTAAGACTCACACAGACCCTCCCCATGGCTTCTTGGGGAGAGATTCTTTGGTGGACTTCCCTGCAGGTTGCATGGAAATCTATGATGTGTGACTCGTCACCTATTCTGGGGTGGAGTTTTTGGTTACACAGTTGGCTGAGAGTCACCAAGGCTCCCATAAGTAAGTAAATCCGCATTCATAGCTCTGTAAGCAATCTCAATAAACTCATCAATTCGAGCTCTACTCTACATTTCAAAGATAATGTGTTCCTTAAAATTATTATGAAACTGAATATCTACTTTATTTTAGTGTTCATCTCGAGGTAGTTCTACTAACTGTGGGCTAAGCTTATATTACAATTCAATATAAAATATATGACATGTTTTGATAGAAAAATATTTATCACATGGCTTCCCTTGCATTTTCAATTCGGAGTGTTCATTGTTTAAATATTTGTCTATATTGCAATTAATTGAAAGGTAAGAGGGTATGAGAGCAGACAACCATGGATAGAAATGACAGTTTCTCCCTTTCTGTTCCATTGTCTATAAACTATTCACACTGTTGGATCTAATTGCAGGGAAATCTGGGAAGCGTAGTGTATTCTCACAAAGGAAAGGAAGTAATTTTTCACGAATAGCTAGTATTCTTCCTTTGATCTTAAACATGTCCCATTTGAAAGACTTCTGCTGTAATTCATTTCAAAGGTGCCATACTGAGTTAATGAACTAACACTTTATGTATGGGGTTTTCTTTTTAATAAAATCAGAATGAAAAAAAAGATCTATGATTATATAACTAGGGACAGTGATTGAAAGGGCTAATACCAGAAGATGTCTTACTGTCTGCATCATATGCTCTTGTTATAATGACGTGGGTGTCTGCAACATATTCACATGGGAAAATCCATTAATGAAAATACAATTTAACCCATGATTCTTAAAATAATCATTCCTATTTTACATTTTAAATTACAGAAATTCTCCAACATGTAGTTATGTTTTTTGTTTGTTTGTTTGTTTTTCTTTACCTCAACAAGTTTCTAAACTCCAGGACCAATTTGTAAAATTCAAAGATTATCTTCTTTACTATAAAGTATTATGTGTATTTAATGGCAATAGTGTTTTATCTTATAATTATTGTGTAACTTCTATTCATTATATGAAAATGAACTAATCTTTTTTTAGAAGCACATACATTTTATGCTTTTTTATGTAAAGTATGGTTCTAGGTATATTGTTTTATTGTATAAAATGAATGAATGGATGGGGAATGTATGTAACACATACCTTAAACACAACAAGACATGTGCAGAAACAAATTTGCTGAGTAAATATAAAAATATCTATATAGAAAAATATAAAGAAAGGAAATATAAAAACATTTTGGTCCTATGTAGCAGTAATTTATTTCTAAATGAAATTATAGTTTAGGATAAGAAAGCATATTACAACCCTAAGACCAAAAAGAAACAATAATGCTAGTACCTATATTTTAAACATTTTTATTCAAGCAAGCATTTTTGTTTTCTTTTTATTACAAAATACAAAGAGGAAATCTCCTCAAGAACGAGAATTCTGAAGTTGGAGGATGAACTTCTTAGAAAGACAGCCGTCTTTCAACTGTTTTTATTTAGTATGAAGTATAAAATGATAGCGGCAACCCGCGCAGTAGAAGGCTTAGAGCTGAGGGCAAGAGAGCCTAGCGAGGTCGCGACTCCAGGCTTCTTTCTGACGGCTTCAACTCTTTTGTAAAGCTTCACTTGTGTGATCTCGTTCCTTTCCTCTCTTGGTCTTACTTTCCTTGCCCATGCCTCTAGTGTAGTGTTGTTTTCAGAGGTTCCGGTCCTATGTGCCCAGAAGGTTACAGGAGGACTCTAACCCTCTCTTCACCAATCCTAAACTCAAAACCTGACCCTAAAGTTATCCCACAATGAGTAAGGTGTGCAGTGTGCAGCTAACAAAATTAACATGATCTACCATTCTTATGCACACAGGTCCTAGAGAGACACAGGCATGAGGAAAGACTGCTGAGCTATCAGGGAGAGGGTCTCTGAAGGGGACAAGGAAGGGGCTCTTGTGAGAGGATCCAAGAAGCAGCCGGAGACTCAAGGAAGGCGCCACATGCTCAAGAGCTCAAAGAATATTCTCAACAAGCTCTCTTGAGTGTGTTGAACAGTATTTTCATTTTATCATCCAGCTGTGTATCTTATGCTTTTAATCCTCAAATACATTCACATAAATCACATCTCTATAAAGAATACTTACAAGTGTAAATTGAAAAAATATTTCCATAGCTAAAGATTTTACACATGCAATAGTTAGCAGCCCACGCGCCTCTCTTTAGGGGGGCCCACCCTGCCATATGGGATGCTTTGCCTGAGAAATGAATGAACTCACCATTCACAGCTGCTTGCTCAGGAGAAATGGGTGTTTAAAGTCATCGGACAGGTCGCAGACCTCCTTGTTAGGGTGTCTGTAGCTGTGTGCCTGATTAAAAGAATCAATTTGTTGTGACAGGGTTCCAATGTGATTATTGTTGTTTAGGCTTGCAAAGGCGTCTTTTCCCAACATGGGCACCATAAATGCCAAGCTGGCCTGCAAGAATTAATTAAGCCATGATGCAGTTCAAGAAGAAGGAGCTGAAGGGCTTTGCAAGCCCATAGGAAGAACAATATTAACCAACCAGACCCACCCCCCCAACCCCCAGCTCCCAGAGACAAAACCACCAACCAAGGAGTACACATGGAGCGACCCATGGCTCCAGCCGCATATGTAGCAGAGAATGGCCTTGTAGGGCATCAATGGGAGGAGAGGCTGTGGTCCTGTAAAGGCTCGATAGATGACCCAGTGTAGGGGAATGCCAGGGCAGGGAGGCAGAAGTGGGTGGGTAGATGGAGCATACTTATAGAAGCAGGGGGAGGGGGAATGGGATGGGGGGCTCGGGAGTGAGGGTGGGAAAAACTGGTAAAGGGGATAACATTTGAAGTGTAAATAAGTAAAATATACAGTAAAAAGTTTTATTATAAAATTATTATAAATAAAAACAGAAAAACTGTCTTAATTTAACCCCTCTGGCAGAAAAAAAAGTTAGTCTAGGTAAAAATAGGAAAGGGGTAGAAACAAAGTAGAGAAAAAAAAGTGACCCCTTCTTATTTTAACTGAAACTCACAATCTGACTCTTCTGTGTCTTTATCTATATTCTGGTGCCATTTTGAAAAATGTTACTTGTTTTGGTCTATTTTCTGTCGCTGAAACAGACTATCCTGATGCCCTAGTTTGCTTTTGTTACTGTGACAAATATCAGGATGAAAAGTGACTTAGAGGAGGAGAGGGATGGACAAACTTCCCAGGTCACCATTGAGGGAAGTCAGGGCAGGAGCTCCTGAGAGAACTGAAGCAGAACCACAAGATGGAACCACAAAGAAGAACCCTCAAGGGTCATTGCTCTCCCTCTGGCTTCTGATGACTAGCTTTCTTACACAGCCTAGGACTCTCTGCTAAGGGATGGAATCACCCACAGTGGGCTGGGCCTTCCAATGGCAATCAGCAATCAAGAAAGTGCTCTATAAAAGTGCCCACTGACCAATCTGATTGAGGTCATCCCCTCAGTCGAGGGTCCCTCAGACAACGCAGGGCTGTGTCAAGTTGACTATTGAGGGATGCTCGGGGTGTCTGAATTACTATGGAAATATAATGAGTTATGAAATGATGCTTTGGTATATCCCCACAAGGAATAATGTCCTGATCAAGGCATATCTACTTCTTTAATCATATTATTTCTTCACATTGGGAACATACAAGATAATTTCTGCTACCTATTTTAAATATGCACTTAATTGCTGTCAATCGTTGGCCTCTGCTGTGATGTCGTTTCTTTTGTCCAAGGCATGCATCACCTTACCCACCAATCTACCTTCTTTCATTGCCTTCCCTTGCTCTCCCTTCCAATTCTGCCCCAGTGAATGGTAACCAATATCCTCTAGGTGGTTTTATAAGGTCAGCTCTTTAAAGGAAGCCCTTAGTTGTAAGACAATTTATAATGGAGAGGGAGGGACTAGGGTTACAAGGTTCTTTAGTGATAGGATTCTAGTTAATACGCAGGACCGGGGTCCTCGGGGAATGAGATCAACTTACCTGATCTTGGGGTGTGAACATTAAGAGAAGTAGATTGAGGCACTATGGAGGGGATGGGGAAATGGGGGTGCTGAAGTCAGTAAAGAAGGGGAGGAGAGTCAAACCTCAGCAAAGGATGCTTGGATAAGCTATGAGGAATCATGTTGTTTTATATTTACCTAAATTACAAATTTTACATAATCTATATAATTATATATACAATTTTAAATAAAATTATGCCACTTTGGGTGATTATTCTGTTTGATGACGACTAAGAGCAATAGCAGTAGCCTGTATTGTTTTGGAATCTCTTGGATTCCCCTTGAAAAGAGGTTTCTCATGGCTGGTACTGGGGTTTTGGTTGGATAGTCTATGGCTAAATCAGTATAATTTCTAACTCTGTCCTTATACCCACCTACAACTGTAGCCCTCACTCCTCATCAAAGGGCTTTTTTTCCCCAGCAGATAGAGACCATCACAGAAAGCCATAACTAATCAAAACACAGAGAACATTTGATTGCAGAGTGTTCTACCCAATTGATATATCTACAACATAACTCTTATACATAATGATCAAGGAAGATCATGGAAGTGGGGAGTATGGAAAGACTTTAAGAATCAGAGTACCAGTAAGTGTACTGAAAGGTCGTGTCTTCTAGATGCTATAGGGAAGCTACACCCATAAAATCTCAACAATATGGTTGCTTAAACACAGCCTGAACAACCATGCCAACATGAGCTGACATGCCACTGTAGACAGTGGAAATCACATAGGGCCCCACTCCTAGATAAAGAACTACAGGCAATTAAAAACTACTGAAAAGGGAAGTATTAGTATTTCCCCAGAAGTAAGTATTTTAGGTGTTTAGCCACCCCTCAAAAAAAAAAAAAAAAAAAAAAAAAAGCAACAACAATAAACATATTCAACAGTGTTCTGGCTAGTTTTGTGTCAACTTGACACAGCTGGAATTATCACAGAGAAAGGAACTTCAGTTGAGGAAATGCCTCCATGAGATCCAACTATAAGGCATTTTCTCAATTAGTGATCAAGGGGGAAAGGTCCCTTGTGGGTGGGACCATCTCTGGGCTGGTAGTCTTGGGTCTATAAGAGAGCAGGCTGAGCAAGCCAGAGGAAGCAAGCCAGTAAGGAACATCCCTCCATGGCCTCTGCATCAGCTCCTGCTTTCTTACCTGCTTGAGTTCCAGTCCTGACTTCCTTGGTGATGAACAGCAGTATGGAAGTGTAAGCCAAATAAACCCTTTCCTCCCCAACTGCTTCTTGGTCATGATGTTTGTGCAGGAATAGAAACCCTGACTAAGACAAACAGGTTGAATTTATGTTTATTTACATACAATATATGTAATAATAATAAGAGGATGTGAATTTGAAAAGGAATGGTGGCACATAGAAGGGGTTGGAAGGAGAAAAGAATAGGGAAAGTAATATTATTATAACCTAATTAAATAAAATATAAATTAAAAAGAAATACAATGAGATAGCTGAATAGAAGTTAATTTTATAACCCAGGTTCAAGGCTCACCATTGATTATATTCATTTATAGCTATGGTCTATTCTATTCTCATTTTAAAACTATATTTTTGACTCCTAGACTGTATTTCTGTAGTTTTATTTTCCAATTACAGGCATGTTCACAGGAAGGAACTAATTAGTGTTGATTGCTCAGGGCTATATATGTATTTTTAAAGCTGAAACGGTAAACTGGAGATATGGAATACCTTTGGAGAGGTATGAGGTTTGACCCACTCATGGGAATACCAGTTCCTGATGTCTTACTTACAGCATATTTTAGCCAACAGAACATCCAGGCTATAATGTTGATCACTTTTATAATATAATGTGGACCACTGACATACTCTATATATCCTTTATACCATTAGCCTGAGCCTGAGCACTGACTGCGATCTGATGTTGGGAGTAACTGTTCACTCTGGCTCTTTGGCAAGTGGGGAGCTTTAAAACGTAGGCAATAGGGAGCCTGGCCTTCCTGTGTGCATCTTAGTGGGTTCAGGGAGCAGAATCAAAGAGTTGAATCCAGATTGTTTATAAACAATAGAAAGTTACTTCTCAAAATTTTGGAAGCCAAGAAGGTGAATATCAAGATGCTATAAATCCCGTGTCTGGCAAGGGCTCTGTGTTCAGTGTTTATAGGGGGAGGCACTGTGGCTGGTCACATGGCCAAAAAGACCAGGTAGCTCCTCTCTCATTACAGTCAGCTACCAAGAGTCTTGCCTCTAGACGTGATCACACAACAAGGATAAGTTATAACAGTTAAGTAAACAAGGCAGCTACATTTAGATTGCATCAGTATGTGCTGACACTTCTATTGAGGTTCCTGCTTCCCTAAACCTAAACCAAATGTGTATATACTCTCAACAGAGGCACTCGTTACTGATATGCGCACTTCACCCACAATTAAATGCCCATAATTCTGAAACTATTTTTGGGAGTGGTGGTAATAAATTACTTCGCAAAGCCTAAGTATATTAAAACTACAACATTTTCAAGAGTCTACATCTTGCGGTCAAGAACTACATTTTTAGCCTTGACTTGTTCAAGTCAATTCTGTAAACACAGAACACTTACTCTATGCAGATATCCCCAACCTTGCAGGGATTTAGTGATACACAAAGTCTCTATTGCAGAATTGTTTACCACCTACTGGGGAGACACACAATAATAAAACACAGGGCTGGCACAGCTGTTTGGTATAAAGAAAAAACATGTTTTTTATATGCAAACACACTTGCAAAGTAGAGATAGCCACAAATGTTTCAGACTCCTGTGATAATTCTCACGGGCCACGTTAGACATAAAGCACCCACCAACTTGTGAATGCTCTGGGTCAGCTTTCCTGGAGAGCCAAGTCTAAAATAGAGAGAATTTTCCATTTAGCAAGCTGATAGACATAAAGACCAGAGAAGGAATCATGGTGGGGGTTGGGGTTAGACTGGGGACTGGGAATAAGTCTCCACAAAAATCTCAAATGATTGCATAGAGAACTCCAGAGCTGGGTAGCCCTGTGGCAGGCTCTTGACTTATACAGGCTTGTGATGTAGACTCTCTGTGGGAAGCCACATGTGCTGTTGCAGAGTGGCACTGACTACTGCTGGCCACCACGCATAAGTTTGGACAAACAACCAATGTGTACATATGCAGTAAAGTTTTTTGCAAAGACACTGCCTGGCCCGGGCATGATAATGAGGCTTTGAAAGTATAGCCAATCAGATGTGAGACATGCAAATGAGGTATGATAATGAGGCTCTGTGAGGTACAGAGAGAGAGTAGCCAATCAGATGAGGAACATGCAAATGAGGCGTAGTGCATAACCAATCCGGGTGTGAGACACGCCTCTCCTAGGCCTATATAAGCAGCACCAGTTCTGGGCTCGGGGTCTTTTCGCCTCTGCAATCAAGCTCTCCCAATAAATGTGTGCAGAAGGATCCTGTTGCAGCATCGTTCTTGCTGGTCGAGTCCGGCGCGCGCAAGAACTCTCCATAGCAACAGAACAGGACTATATAAGAGGCTAGGTCAGCTCCAGGAAGAACAATGACTAAGATTGGGGAGAAAGGACTAAGCTGAGAATGGGGAAATGTAAACTTAGGTCTTATACAGGGAGAGGGCTGGAGAGGAAGCCAGGTGGTGAGCCACACAGATCAGTTGAAACATTAAAATTAATTGTCTTGGCCATGAGTAAAAATTATGAATGTAATGCATGCCTCTAAGAACTTGGAAAATATAAAAGGATAACATTTCGAACTTTTATACTAAAAATGATGTCACAAAATCCTTGTAAGCATTTTGCCATTTATCATTTTGATATTTTTCTAGTTAATCTTATTTTCCTCTAAAATAATGTATTGCTCAGAAATTAGCTTTGAGTCCAGTTTTTGATATTATAGTTATTTCCCCATATAATTAAATAATTATTTTCTTCTTATTAGTAGTTGCATCAAAAATTTCTAAACATGGTTTACATTTCTGAACCCTTCCTTTCACACTTTTGCACATTCATAAAATTCTATATTTTGTGAGTAATATTGCACACACCTCTAAGATAGCCTTAGGAAATATTCACAAAAATGGAAACTGATGTGCCAAAAACTATTTGCATGTGTAGGACTTTGACAAATATTGCCAAATTCTCCCCCATAAATTATTGTCAGTAATGTTTAACACTTTTTTTCTCTTTATCCCTACCAAGATTAGAAAACTTTTATTCTTTATAATTTCATCCAGATAAAAAAGGTACAATTTACTATTGATATACATATACATATGTGTGTGTACGTGTGTGTGTGTGAGAGAGAGAGACAGAGAGAGAGAGGGAGAGAGAGAGAGAGAGAGAAAGAGAGAGAGAGAGAGGTAGTAGTGACTAGAAGAATCAATGAGTATTGACAAGAGAACAGAGAATAGCAGCAAATCAAGGCTAATGTCAATGTTCCACGACACACACAGAGAGAATATGGTCCTTAGTATCAGGCAGAGTGTCAACAAAATAGAAACAGAAAGGATCCCAACATAGAAGACTGGAGTACAGTAAAATGCTGCTCTGGCTGAAGTATAGGAGAAAAGGGAAAACCAAAGTACTATGGGACTGTTGTGTCCCATAAAAGTGGCAGGATGCAAATCTGAACAACACACAACAGACACTTGACTCTTGTGTGTTTAAGAATGTGGAAGCTATGATTAGAATCCTTCATTTTTTCCAAAAAGCTTTTGTTTGCTTCCTGCCTTATGTTAAGTACCCGTGTCCCTGATGGAAACACAGAAATCTCTAGCATTCTCCTCTCTATGTGATAAAAAGTATATTCATGAGCTCAGCATTAAGGAGGCCTTGTTAATTAGGATATAAAAGTCAAAACCTAGACTTGGCTGTGAGAAGAAAGGGGGACAGGAAGAGAGCAAGGGAATGGGCATGGAAAGGACATGAAGTTTGGGAAGAGAATGGGGCAGAATCCAGGAGGAACTGGCAGGGGTAAATATGATAAAATACACTGCATGCATGTATGAAATTTTCAAAGCATGAATAAAATATATTGAAAATGGATGGAGATCTGAGACTACACCAGTGAACGACTACCCTCAGGCCAGGATATCAGTAATCCTGTGGTCTGATTATCCAAAGAAAAACTCAAGGGGTACATAGAACCACCCGTTAAAGATGGCCACCAGGGGCAGGGAAGGAACCTGAGAAAGTCCAGTGGACAGCCAAGAAGTGCTGCTCTCAGCCTGCAGCAGAGACGTTTCCTATTGTAGTCGGCTGCTCTCAATGAAGAGATTCATAATGATCACAGAGCTCAGAACAAATGACTGTTCAGTGCTCAGCCCTAAATAAGACATCTACATCACTCCTTCTAGGGCTCAGGGGAACACCTTGGAGGAAGGAACAGAAAGAATGTAAGAGCCAAAGGCTAGGAAGAAGTACTGTGAAAGGCTGTTTTCTGAATACGATGTGGGCGTTGCACAGACCTGCCCAAGACTGAGCCCACCAGCATTCCATTATGTACTGGAGGGGCGGCCCCCCACTTTGCCTTCCCCCACCAAAGGAGCTAATGATTGCTGGGGCAAGTGGCCACTGCTAAGTTTCCCCTACTTAACTGGTCCTCTCACAGTAATGCAAACAACTGTATTAAACGCACTAGGCCAACACACACACACACACACACACACACACACACACACACACAAGAACAGGGGAGAACTTATTGCAAGAAGGAATTTGGAGAGAGGGTTCAAAGGAAAAATGATGCAGAGAGTACTCTGATCAAAGTGTGCAATGTATGAAGTTGTGAGTAAAGAGATCTAAATGTCAATGTTCAATCTAATCAAGGCTCTATTCCCATGTCCCAGCACCCAGGAAAGACAGAAGAGAAGCATGGTAGAAGATTCAGGGCTGAGTGGACCCAGAGGCAGAATGGAGAAAATGTTATGTGACTGAGCACTTGTTTCATAAAACAACAAAACGAAGCAAATGCCCACAAGGGAAGGAAAAACCAGATATTCCTGCAAATCACAAGAGAAGCAGTAGCACACATGCATAACCCTATTACCTCAGCAGGCTAAGGCCGAAGGACCATGAGTTAAAGACCAGCTTGGAATCCACAGAAGAAACATGTCGCAGACTTAGATCCCACCTTGCTTCCCTGTTGCTGTGATAAAGCACTAACCAACATGACCAAGATAGAGGAGAAAGGTTTGTTTTAGTTTATATTTTCATGATATGGTCTATCACTGTGGGAGTCCAAGGCAGGAGCTCAAGGTAGGACCCTGGAGGTGGGAACTGAAGCAAAGGCCACCAGAGGAATGCCTTACTGGCTTGCTCCCCATGGTTTGCTCAACTTGTTTCTTTATACAACCTGCTCAAAACAAACAAACAAACAAACAAACAAACAAACAATCACCACTGGCAGTGGGCAGGGCCTCCACTTCAATTGTAAACAAGGAAATGCTCCCTTGGGCATGCTTACTGGCCAATCTTATAAATGCAATTCTTCAATAGAGGTCTTCCAACGTGACTGTAGTTTGTGTCGAGCTGACAAAAACTAACCAGAAAAATTAACAAATAGTTTTTCAAATAATAGTTGTTCAAAGAATCAGGTATAGGGCCTCATGATGCTTGCAGGTCTACTACTGTGTGTCACACATACTTCATAGAGCCTATGGCATTCCTCTCCACTACTTCAAAATCTTTGATCTGAGATGTCCTTCATCTTCAATGCCAACTCACGATCATAGGTTGTGATCATAACATACTTTGTCATTGTGTGTGGGTGGGGGGATGCACAAATCTGTCACAGATATCAGGAATGTTGTTGAATCTATGTATAATGTGGGTATTCTATTAAGTAATATCAAAACGTAAATTCAAAGTGCTAGGAAAGAAACTGTACCACAGTCTGAGGTTTTTCTCTGTGATGAAATAAATGGCAATTTAATTTTAAAAATATATAACTTTGCTTTCATTAAAATGTGTGGAAATGGCACTATACACTCAAGGGTGCACAGTTAATTAAATAAATTTGTAATATATAAAAACAAATGAAATGACTTATAGAATATATAAAATTCTCATAAATTACTGAGAACAAAGCAATTAAAATGAGACTGACAGTCAATTTACATGAATGAAAAAACTCATAAATATTTTAAAAATTCTGTCATGCTGCTATTGCTAGGCTAAAAGTTATACATCAATCAAAACAGCAAGATACTACTTTTAACTCAACAATTTACTCAAAAATTTAAAAATTAATTAAAAAGATATAACATAAACTTTGAGACTAGGTCTTATGAAAGTTGGTATTAATTGTCAACTTGACAGTCTAGAATCCTCTAGAACACTGGCTTCTGGGCATGCTTATGCGTTAGTGACTTGATTGTGCATATAGTGGAAAGATCTGTCCACTGTGGGCGGCACAATTCCCTATGTGGGATCATGAACTGTGTAAGTAGAAAAAGAGACAGTGTGAACTCATCTCCCTCTGCTTTCTGACTGAGAGTTGTAATGTGACCAGCTGCCTCTTCAATCTCTCCTGCCTCTAGGATTTCCCCACCATGATGGTGCTAGTGTGTGAGCCAAAGCATACTTTTCTTTCAAGTTGATTTTGTCATGGTCTTTTTTCACAGCAACAGGGAGCTTACTAAGACAGGTCTCTAGTTCCAAAGTCCTTATTCTTCAGTATGTGTTTGTCTCATGGAATAAGCATTGTAGATAATAAGGTCACTGGTCTGAAAAGGGTGGTTTCTCATCTATCAGCGTTATAATTTCCTGGAACTTGTCAAAAATATAAATTCGCAGGCTCTGCTTCAGACAGTCTCACTGGGAGATTTGGAGGGTCGGGCTCACAACCTATGTTTTCACAAGTGATTCTGATTCATGCCCTAGTTTGAGATTTGCCAGAGTAGAAGACTAGATGTCTGTTAAAGACCTGAAACAATAGAAACAACAAATTAATGATTAAAGTGAAGAGAATGAGTCAGGCAGGAAGAGAATTTGTTGGGAGGAATAAAGAAAATGTTAGATTTCTTTAGAAGATTGTAACTGTGGTGGCTAACCACATATGGAAAATCAGAGCTTTTTAAAAAATAATTGGGTAAGGTTAGGGGGCTGAAAGACAAACTAAGAGAGATGATCAAGTCACTGTGTTGGCAAGTAGACGGGAGCATGGGTGTGCTTCATTCCTGAAGCCATGGAGCAATACTGGGTGTTCCCTAAATATTAGCATATGGTGACAAGGAAAGACACATACTCTCTTGTAAGGTGGAGCTCACGTGGCGAAGTCTAGAATATTCCGTGGCATTAATGAGGAGTGTGAGGAGGTTATCTGCACTGTTCATGAGACTACCTGAAGGGTTTGGAAAAGTTCTGTAGTGTTTATTGTTTATTCTTTACCAATTTTACATTTGTTAAGCATCGGTGTTAGGGAGCAGATTTAATACATAATACAAAATACTAAAGCAAGCACATGCCTCCTCTCCCATGCATTGTATCTAACACATGTGTCTTGGATTTTCAATAGATTCATGGTAAGAGAATTTTTCTTTGAAGTTATAAAGTTGAGCCATTTATAGTCCTAAGTCATATCCTACTTTCAACAAACCTTCATGCTTACGCCATCAGCTCTGTGGTTTCTGCCTTTCTATTCCTGTGTAAATGACATCATCAGCATATTGTGCTCAGGATCCTTATTATAGACCTGGAGGAGGTTAACGTTGCTCTTATTCTTCCTACTCCTTAGAAAGACGTCACTAAGAACACTGTTTCTATTCTTAAGCATTATAAGATTTATGGTGAAAATGTGTATATGGAATTAGATCCTGTCAATCCCTGAGAAGAAACGAAAGCAGGGCCATCCCCTCAGGTGAGTGAATGAGCGACTAGAGCAAACCCACCAGCTGTCACAGATCCAGGCAAAACTTTTCAAAATCTAAGCTGGCTG
Organism: Mus musculus; assembly: GCF_000001635.26. Lineage (NCBI taxonomy): Eukaryota > Metazoa > Chordata > Mammalia > Rodentia > Muridae > Mus > Mus musculus. The sequence goes on from NC_000076.6 coordinate 20,819,025, forward strand.
CTGTGGACTGTAAAGATCTTTTTCAAAGTGAGAAGCACTTCTTGTCATCCTCCCCCAAAGACTATGGAGGCAAGCTGCCACAGCTCACCCTGAACCAGCCAGGGTGTGTGAAGACCAAGATCAACCCTGGAATTAAAAAGCAAATAAATAAAATGCTTTATAGGGTCAAGCTCAGAAGGATGTACTGTTCTCTGGAGAAAAATGAGGTTACAGGCTGGTATTTCAAATGAGCCACAAATTCTGTATCTGTCCCAAATGGGGGATAATATTTTATTGAATAATAAATTTAAAATGAATCCACTTCTTTCTACTTATGACTTAGGAAGTACTCACGATGTCGCCTCTGTAGCCAGAGTGTAATTCTCCCACTGACGAATGAAAGAAGCCAGTGTGTCTGTGGGTAAGAGCATCCAAGTAGGAAGATGAAGATGAAGCGAAATAAAGTTTCATGAGAGTTAATTTTTGAATAAAAACCAAACCAATGTCCTCCAGGGTTTCAAATATGTGGATGCTGTTGGTGTTGCAGACCTGGTGAACAGAGATGCACAGGGCAGCACTGAGTACCCCTCTATCTTTACTCACAGGAGGAAACTATGAATACATTTATAATGGTCAGTTTAGGATTTTATTGCTTTTGGCAAAAGTCCACTTGAAAGCAAACAAAATAAAGAGCCAACGTTATACAATTATACAAATAAGGATTCAAAGGGAGTAAAGTTGAATTCTTCCTCAACAGGCAATATTTTCGATCTATTTCAAAATAAGAATTTGTAATGGAAACAAGTAAGAAAGGTATTTAGCTTAGACATGGAAGGTGAATATTATTTTTGAGTTAGGACACATTTGTCAGTAAGATATTCTATTAAAGCAGCAAGTTTCTTTCTTCCATGAATATTTTTATTTTATTTCAAATGTACACAGAGACAAAAATTCGAGATAGCCAGGCAGAAGTCCAAGGAATTTTTAACCTGAATGTGGGAGTGTACACATTGAGTTGTTTTGATTCAGGGGAGAAGCAGGTTTCTAGATGAGATTTTTCTGTTGGAAGATGTATGGAAAGGTGCAGATCTTCTTCCTAAACAAATGAAAGCAAACTGTAGTGAGTTCTTTGGGGGTGCCTTATCTGCATGCAGTCCGTCATCCTCATACCTAGCACCATACATACGGTGTAGCTGCGGGCTAATGGTGGGATGGGCGTGGTTCCTTGAAGTCGAAGGGCCATTGGCCAGCATCTAGCCAGTCTCTCTCAGGACACTTTCAGATTGGTTCGTTTCCGTCTTTTATTTCTTGTGGCGTCTATTTGAAAGACATGACTTTCTAGGAAATTTTGCCCTCAACTAAAAATATAAATATGATTCTAGACAGTCATTTTTACTATTACCTTACTAAAGGGTAAGTTTGGGTTGCATTACATGCTAAAAGGGAAAATAAATATTTATATCGCACTCATAATGTTATTTATTTTTGCCCTTTTTCTTTTCTTTTCTTCTTTTGTTCACCTGACAGCTTCGCCCATTGTATCTTATGCTCTATAAAATCAGTGTGGTCTTCCTTTCTCTTCCTTTGTCACACACTAAATTGTTTTTCTTTTGGAAGACTTTCATCTTCCCACAGTTGCTTGCTTACTTCCTGTTTTTTTAAGAAAACCTTTATTCATATGTTTGTCTCCTTATATTTACGTCTTTCTCTTGCCTCACCTGAGACATTATCGCAATGCTTTGTGTTGATATGCTTAAAACTCAAGTTATGAAAGCATGCTAAGTATTTCTCAAGCTCCATTATCACGGCTTAACTCAATAATTACAGATTTTAAAGTTTTAATGCTCAAATGACTGGATTTACTTTCTTATTATTGATTACCAATTTGATTTAATCACATAATCAAGTCGACATGCTTTCATGTTTATTTCGATGTTTCATAATGTTAATGATGACACTTTCCACGTTTTTAATGTGTGATTGAGAATTTAGGAATTCCTCTGTTTTGGGGTTCTTCCGGAGCAAGCTTAGTAAGTATGCTCTCCAGGTTGCTTAGCATTAAAGAGAACTAAGACTTCCCACTCTGGCATTGGCCTTAGGAATTATCCTTGGATTTGTGTCAGGAACTGTCTGGAGAGTTTGGGGAATGTTATTAGATGCATGGTAGTCTGAAATGGTCATGTATCTCTTAGGGTTACCTGTATCTCTTAGGTCAGGGGTTCTCAGCCTTCCTAATGTTACGACCCTTTAATATAGTTCCTCAGAGTGTGGTAATCCCCAACCATAAATTTATTTTGTTGCAATTTCATAACTGTAATTTGGCTACTGTTGTGAATTGTAATGTAAACCATCTGATAAGTAGGATATCTGATATGTGAACCCCCAAAGGGTCATGACCCACAGACTGAGACCCACTATCCTAGGTTGTACTGGTCATTGTTAGGTAGTGGTCATCTTTGAAACACTAATGCTTTAAGAGCTTGATTGAATTTTCATGTAGCTCTACTAGCCACATGATGTACTATTATTTTCCAAGGTTGTTTTCTAATCTTCTAACTTTTCTATGCTCTTTGACTTTAAGTCTATCCATTGTTTTTTGATTCTATTTGACAGTCTCCATCCCTTAACTTACAAGTTTAATGTATTTATAGCATATTATTATTGTTAATATATAGAATCATTTCTACCACCTTGTATAATTTTTGGTCTTATTTTTGCTGTTGCTTGTTATCTTCATCTTCCTGTTTCTTAAAGTGCTTAACATTTTGATTTTGTGTTTTAGTTTTTTTTTTCTTTAGTATTTTGGGAGCCCTGCATCTGCCCCTTCAGTTGTTGCCCATGTGTTTTCACATGTGTGCTATTTAAGAAGGGGAAATAACTCAGTGTATCTCCTTTCCTTCCAAAATAATCAGGATTTAGAGCTCTGTGTCTTCCTCTTTCTACATTCTTGGTGTCTGCACTGCCGTTTTATTGCTGCTGTAACAAATTATAACAAACGAGTCAGCTTAGCCAACTAAAGTTTTCTGTCTACATAGAATTCACTGCAGTAAAATCAAGGTATAATAAAAAGGTGGATTTCTTCCATAGGCTTTGAGTAGACTCCTCATTTGCCTTTTCAGCTTCCAGAGACCATCCGCATTCCGTTGACCTCTATCTTCATAGCCAGGAGGACAATAAACCCTTCTCATAATGCGCTTGCTCAGGCTGACTTTATGTTGCCCAAGCTGAGACTGAATTCACCAATGCAAACAAGATTCCTGCCTCAGGCTCCTGGGTAGCAGAGAAAGTATGCACCACCATGCAAGCATATATTTAAATTTACATTATATTTTATTAACTCTTTCTCTTCTTCTGTATAACATCTCTTCATTCTGCCCAGTAAGACATTCAGTTCAATAATTTTTAAAATCCATATAAGTTCTAGTGGATATGTATACTATTTACCTCATATGTGTTGGCATACATTCAAAGTATAAGTATGCACACATAGACATATCTTCTTATATTTCCTTGAGGATGAGAATAAATCCCTATATCATTAACTTAAATATTTTGAACATTTATATTTTGGATGTAATAAGTGCAGTATCTGGTCTTTATATCCAACTTTGCTTCATTGAACAAATCTCTCTGTGAAAACATGGTTTTGTATTGCCAGGACATAGCTTTCTGGAAATTATCTCCATGAGTCTAGCAAGGCCCAAGCAAGATGCATGCCACTAAGAATGAGTTAGATTTATTTCTAGTTCTACTAAACATCTAAGACATTTCTTGGCACTCCCAACTCAGCACCACATCAGGTCGTCTTGAGTTTCCAAACTGTCCTACAAAGATGGGCCTGTAGTTATAAAGCTTTAGAGAAGAGTTTTTCCTTGGACCACACATGAAATAAATGTTTCTTGCTTTTCTTTGTTAGTTGTTGTTGTTATTGTTGTTGCTCTCCTCCTCCTCCTTTTTCTCCTTCTCCTTCTCCTTCTCCTTCTCCTTCTCCTTCTCCTTCTCCTTCTCCTTCCTCTACCCCTCTTCTCCCTCCTCCTCCTTCTTCTTTGTTCATGTTCTTGGCAATCTACCATTGCCCTGGCTGATAATACAATGTCTGGAGAGGTCTAGCTTTATCCAGGGACACACTTTCCAACTCCTCACAGGCCCAGTACTTTCACTCTTGTCATGTGTGCACACACAGAATGCAGACCACCTTTCTGGTTTCTAGATCCTCCTTTTATTTCCTACTTTCTCACAGTGATGATATACTAAAAATGATTATTGCCATATTGTGTCCAGCTGTAAAATGTTAAAATTTTCTTGTGGAAAAATTTTAGACTATCTTATCTTTCCTGTTGCAGGAAATCAGTGCACAGTAAGATAAGATATTTATCTTCTTTGGCCACCCATTAAATGACTTAGTAATACTGTCAGAGCATCTATCTTCTTCTGCCTCATACTGTAATATGGCCATATATCCTCACATCCCTATGTGATAATTAAGGAAGAAAATGAAAACAGTGGTTGTGCTAATTTCAGAAGTGATTACACAAACATTTGCATATGTTGCTAAGAAATTTCACATTTTATTATTCCACACTTTATTAATCTCTACTTTTGCTTTGTAATGATAACTCAGATCTTTCAAGAAGAAATGCGGCCATGGATTATATCAGGCCACAGAAGAAGGCTGGGAAGAAGGAGTATTCTGTTCTTCAATATATTGAAGCTATAAATAACAAAAGAATTTGGTTAACAAGAATGACGTTCCACTGCTAGACCGGACATTGACAAGAAGGTAAGAAAAGGAATCAGTACTGCCTATATCCTACAGAGAAGCTTCAGTCTGAATACTAGCTTTATTCATCTCTGTCACAGAACTGTTACCAGTTCCACAGATAGTTGATCATATTTGTCTATTAGATGTAGTTACATTACATATATAATGAACAAATACATACATATATGTGATCTGTATGATGATGCATGCTCCACCATAGCTCATGCCCAGAAGAACATCCTTTTCAATCATAGGGCATATCCTCCAACGTGACTTACACGACACTTGTCAGAATTCTTTTTTTTAACTTCTGAAACAGAAAGCGAGCAGGTATTTACTGAATAGTAAGAGCCCCTCAAAGGATGAGGGAGTTACTGTAAATACTCAACATATACGTGGTTACTCTGGTGACTTCAGAAGAGCAGAGAGAACAAGTACAAACTACTGTTCTCCCCGGCTGCCATGTAACACCTCCCTCAAAATGTCTTCTTTCTTCCATCTCATATTTTCTTCATTTTATTCCTATAATTGAAAGATGCAAATATCAAAGAATATGCCAGCTAAGGGATAATGAGTCAATCAGATATAAAATTCCTGCGTAAGATCATCTCACAACTCCAAAGTCTCATCATTAACTAGAAAAAGGAAAGATGTATAGGCACCATTCTAAAGATTTATTCGAGAAATAAAGTGAAATAATAAATGAACTAATTTTATTGAATATGCCCAAACCAGACTTAATGCATATAGTCATGGTACCATTAGAAGACTTGGACTCCGAGAGAATCCCAGATACTGAAATTAGGATAAGTTTGCCCTTAACTAATAGTAAGACTCCAGGCGAGCTAAAAACTTGTTCTGTTGTTAAATAGGAATAATTGCCACTGGAAGTGTGAGAACATGAATAAAGTGCTCCTTCGTGTCTGGTTCATATTACAGACTTAAACAGTGACTTCAATGATTAGTTTTCGTGCTAGCCAACCTACTAAATTTTACAAATAGCTTGAGGGTCAGAATTATTTTAGTTTTAGTTAGGGTTTTACGGCTGTGAACAGACACCATGACCAAGGCAAGGACAACATTTAATTGGAGCTGGCTTACAAGTTCAGAGGTTCAGTCCATTACCATCTAAATGGCAGCAGGGTAGCATCTAGGCAAGCATGGTGCAGGAGGAGCTGAAAGCTCTACATCTTCATCTAAAGATGAAGCAGAATGCTGGCTTCCAGGCAGCTAGAACGAGGGTCTTAAAGCCACACCCACAGTGACACACCTACTCCAACAGGGCCACTCCCTGGGGTAAGCACATACAAACCATCACAATATTTAAGTGACATTGCAATAGTTCTCAGGCACCTAGAGAATTTATCAAGCAAGACTCTGTAACTCCCAATACTCCTACTAGAGGTTCTGAGGTAATTTGTGTAAATAAAGGCTGCCTCCCCAGACCCTTTGTTAAAGATTGTTCTAGACCAGTGGTTCTTAACTTTCCTAATGCTGTGACCCTTTTTAATACAGTTCCTCATGTTGTGGTGAGCCCCACCCACAAAATTATTTTCATTGCTACTTCATAGCTGTAATTCCATTACTGTTACGAATCACAATATAAATAGCCTAAATAGCAGATGTACAGGATTTATAACATGTAGCCCCTGTGAAAGGGTTGTTTGACCTTCAAATGGGTCGCAACGCACAGGTTGAAAGCCACTGTTCTAAACAATTACATACCTGAGGGAACAACAGAATAATGAATTTCATAAAAACCTAAGTTAAAAATTTAGTTTCTAGTAAGAATTTCAAAAAAGGATCTGAAGTTATAGAAAAGGGTTCAGTTTTGATTAATTCTATGAGAAGTAATTATATTAATCAAAATGACTTAATTCCTCTCAACAGGTACATCTCTAGCTAAGCCCATTTGTTAAAATAATGTATCCTTCCACTGTGGTGGCCTATAGATGAGCACCTGTGCTGAGCTCACAGTAGGAGAGCTCTTCCTTACCTTTGACATTTCTAGGAGAGCTTGTGCCTTAAGTCCATCCCTGACACTATGCTGTTAGCTTATTTTAAAGCACAGTTTATGAACAGTGAAAATATGATTTTTTTTTTTAATTTGGGGAAATTTAAGATCTTGCTATGTAACCCTCACTGGTCTGTAGCTCATTGTGCAGACCAAGGTGGCCTCAAACACAGAGATCCTCTCGTTTCTGCTCCAGGGAATTGTGTTAATGGTGTGTGTTACCACACTTTGCTAAGAATATGAGTTTTGAAATGTTTTTAAAAAATCATTTGCTGTTAGAAGTCCTGGGATCAGGCCACAGCCAAATCTCTCTGAATGTGCTCTTTTCTCTCTACCCACAATCCTCTCCTCTTCTTCATTAGGCTGCCTCTCCTAATTCTCTCTGGTGGGTCTTCTAATTGCCACTTTCATTTTTCTCTCCAGTCATAAGTCTGGAATTAAGGACCCTCTTTTACGCTGCATATGACAGAGTGTTCTCCAGACAGTCCTGTGCATGCATTCACTAACAGCAGGACATGGAGAGGAATAGGAGCAGGGTCAGGCTTCATCCCCACTCCACAGGCTTCAAAACTGGGTATGTGAGCCAAGCAGATCATATTCCCAATGGCTATAAAATCTGACTATATGTGTATCTCACGAAATGCTAAGTGATTCACAGTGACAAATTTGTTAAATATATTGAAAAAATGGAACTCTATTTTAAACATCTGGATTTATAAAATTATTAAACTTTGAAAGAACATTCTTGCATTCAATGTTTTACATTTCTGGTCCTTGGTCTTTTTCCACTAAAGACTTGTTTTGGAAAAATTGAGTAAGAGCTGCTTAACAGCTTTCAAATATGCTATGAGCCAAAACAAAAAGCAGAATTAAGGGCGCCATAGGATGGCTTAAAAGAAAAAAAATTTATGGTAAGATTTTGAGTGGAGATGATTTCTTGCAGTAAAGTGTATATGTGTCTGAAGACCAGTTAATCTTCTCTCTGTGTGAAACTGTAAGGGGGAAAACCCATGTCTGAAAGCACATCCCATCAAAACCTCATTTCTAGTCACTAAAAACACAGAAGTGAACCAAACAGAGAAGTAGAATACAATATATACCTCTCTGGCTTTAACGGAAAAATACAGACAATGGGTGGATGAATAGGCAGGCAGGTATACAATAGATACACATTTGTGGGTGTAGACAGACAGATGATAAACAGATTATATGCATCAGTTTCACACACATGCACACACACACACTTGAGCTGGCTAGTTTTTGTTGTTATTGTTTTTTGTCAACTAGACTTATCTGGGGAGAACTCTCATTTGAGAAACTGCTTCCAGAAAATTGGCCTGTAGCCAAGATTGTGGTATTGTCTTGATTAGTGATGGATGGGGAAGACCCAGCTCACCATGGGCAGTGCCATTCCTAGGCTGATGGTCCTGAGTGCTATAAGAAAGCGTGCCAAGCAAGCCATGAGGAGCAAGCCAGTGAACAGCATTCCTCTATAGCCTTTTCATAGGCTCCTGCCTCAGGTTCCTGTCCTGACATCTCAGGATGACAGACTATGGAGTGTAAGTATAAGAGAAACAAGCTCTTTCCTCCCCACGTTGCTTTTGGTCATGGTGTTTTGGCACAGCAATAGAAACCCCAACTAAAACAATAACCATGAATTGGACAGAACTTTGCAATTTCCGATAGGGCAGTAAGGGAAGGCCTCACTTTGAAAGTGGGGAAAGAATGTGACTGCCCACTAAGAGAAAGCCATTTTGGGAAATCAATATTGTGCCCAAACAGGGAGGACTATTTGGTTTCTTTTGACTTTTGGTTCCTTATTGTGATCATTATGGCTGATCTCTCAAGAAGAGACAAGTAGACAGAGTAAGTGGCTATTACAACATCTAGTCAAGGAACAATGGTGGCTGAGCCAGGCTGGCAGTGGTAGCTATGGTTAAAAATAGATCTCAGGAAAATGGAGAAATGGAGCAACCATTAAGAGCACTTGCTAATTCTACAGTGGACCCTGGTTTGGTTCCCTATACCCACATGGCAGCTTACAACTGTCTATACTCTAGTTCCAGGGAACCCCAAAACCCTCTTCTGAACCCCATTGACACTACAGATGGAGGTATGTTTATATATGTGCAGACAAACACTCATAAAATAAATATTTTTCAAAATCATTTCAAGTACTATAAAGATTTAATACACAATATTTACTGATAAACTGAACCTTACCTGTGATAAAAAAAAGAGAGAGCAAGTAAAATGTCTCTGATCTTAGCAACTGATTATACTTTTTTCCTGTATTATAAATCAGGAAACATTACAACAGGAATAAATTTGGTGATTGAAATCAAGGAGTTTTCTGAAATGCTACTTTTAAACAAGTAAAAAATTATCTTAAGTAAAAGTACATGTATCTTAAGTATCTTAAGTACATGAGTTGTGTGTTCCAACTGTGGAGAAAATAAATATAATCCATCAGAATTGTGTATTGGTGGCATTTAAAAGTAAGGCAAATGGATATAGTCAAATTCTTCAATCATTGGGTCTTAGGATGTCAGCATTTAGGTTTTAGATGTGGGGGATAAAGTAACTGAGTAGAGAGACTAGTCAGAGGCAAAATACAAAAGACAGTGGTGTCCTGGAAGCCAACTAAAAGAGTTTTAAAAACAGGAAGTTATGAGCCTTGTAAATCATTAGCAACAGGTCAAATAAGAGCCTCCCAGACTGAGTCATTAGATTTCATAACCTGATAATCACCGTGACCTTGACCAAAACAACTTTAGTAAAGGGATGAGGTTAAAAGACTGCTAGAGAAGGTCTAGAGAGGTTGGGAGGAGTGGAATGGTAATAGGAAGAAAGAATGTACAAAATTAGTTTTAGGGTGTTTGCCTATGAACAGGAAGATGAGGTGGCTTGGAAAGAGACTTAAGGCATTTCCTTGTTGACTGACTGAATTGTCTTTGAACTCACTATAGTAAGAGATTGGCTCCACTGACTTAAGATAGGAATAGGGCAGGGGACTATGAGCTTCAGGGAAATGGTAAGAAATGAGGACCAGTCATAGTAGATATAATTAGAGTCAATATAGTCAGACTATTGAGTGTCAATGCAAGACAGCAGCTCTTAACCTCAAAGGGAATCATTTATTCTAGAGCCAAGTTTAAGTGACTATTGGTCAAGAAACATATATCCAGGTTCTGTTTTCCTGTATGGATGCAGTTTGATGAAGTCTTATAGTAGCTGAACAAAGAAAATTGTAAATCAGAACAATTTTAACATATTTATAAGATACACCAGAGGCAGCTACAGCAAGATGGAAGACTCTTATCTATAGATTTTTAGATGCTATCTGATAACCTTCTTAGCTTTTGGATTAGGGTGAGCTAGTGGTCTGTTGAGTTAATGAATTCCAGAAAGGTTTCTATTAGTCATAGGATATTAGTTCTGACATAGTGGTGGGCAAGGAATGGGTACCAGAGGGGGTGAGGTGGGGCTAAAACTAGCCCAAGATAGAGATAAGGTAATTAGCTATGGATCTGCAACATTCCACAACTAGTGTAGCTCTAGTAAATCAGTATTTAAAAATAAAGCCTCTTTGTAGGAATTATCATTTGCTGGAGCTATCCTCCAGTTTTGCACACACTAGTATATGTATATCCTGTATAGACAGCAAAAAATGAATTTTTCTAGGCCAAAATTTTACCAAGTGATTGATTCAATGGGAAAACAGGTAAGAGTATTAGAGTCTATGCAAGTAAAAGTCTAAGATAAATCACAAAGTGTAAGGTGCATACAGACCAGGATACTGCAGGGTCAGTTGAAATATTAGATGTAGTTGTTTAAGAATGAAGTATTCGGGGGTAGGATTACTCATGGAAAGCTCTGGGTAATGCTACAATCAGTGAGGACACCAGAGTGAAGACTGAAGAGGCATGTAAGAGAGAAGATCCTCAGAGGACCAAGGTGAGTGAATGACAGGAAATGCCAAGGCACGGGATGGATTTCCCAGGTGTTTGTTGAAAGTCATCCAGTGTATCTCATGGAGTCAGGGTGACATGAGAATGTGTGAATGGCTATTGGGATATAAAAATATGGGTAGCATAAGCTGATAGTGCTGCCCCAGAACTGGGGTTGGGTGGACAAGAAGCTGAGAGAACAATCCCACGGGACTGAGCATCGATGAGTAGCTGCCTGGACGTAAATGTCTTCCACTCAATGTGGGTGTTTGTGGGTGTATAGATGTGAGGTTTCAGTATCTCAGCTTTTGGTATCATTTAATCATAATGAATATGAATTCACGTGCAGGTCATTACCTGTGGCTGGCAGTTAACATACTGAGCAAGGAAGGAATCAAGGAAGACATTACCTCCTGTGAGCCTCAGTCAACAGGAATGTGAAAATAAACTCAGCTAAGGGTCAGCCTAAGAAGAAAGCAGTGCCAGGCGAGAATCCAGGCTGAGCGACAGACAGTAATGAGAATACAGGAAACGACTTCTTAGCGGTGACTGAGTTCTAGAAGGTAGTATGTGAAAGACTCAGGAACTGGACAGAGGAAATGGCTAAAGAGTAAAACAGGATGAGAGCATCCTTCTTCCGACTACGTATAGTTATTCTATGGCTTTAGTAATTTAAGCACATGGTTAGTAATTTATTAATTCAGCGACCCTAAGGGCAAGAAATACAGTGCTTTGCATAATCTTTGCATTAATAGATACCTGTCAAAGCACAACTTTTAAAAAGTACCTGGGAAATAAACCCATTTCTATTGACAGAGTCTGAAGTACAGAATCTGAATGGTGTTTACACTGCTCCTTACACCGATTGCTTTGGACAAATGAAGTGGGGTTTTAAATGTCCATTTAAGCTCTTCTGTGTCAACAGAAGCAGCAATTAACTGTTGGAATTCAAACATCTTTGTTTAGAAAGTAGTATTTGATGAGACTTCAAAGAACACTTAGTACTTACTGAACACTTTCCTTGTAAGCACTTTGTAGCCATCTTGCATTTACTGCTAATAATCCTCTAGTGGGTCTGCTACCCACCTGTGACAGATTACACTGCAGCTTAGGACGGTCAACCTGGCTAAGGCCATGCAGACAGGAAATATAAAATCTGAGGTTAAAGACACATTTTCTGCATTTGTGGATGACTACTATTTTTATTTAGTTTTTTTTTTGGGGGGGGGGGGGATTATAATACAGTTACAAAATTTCTCTGTTTCCTCCCTGCAAAACCCTACATATGCCTTCAAATTCATGGCCTCTTTTTTTCATTAATTGTTATTGCATGCATACATGTTTATGTGCAAGCATATATATTTATATACATATCTAAACATATATATCCTGTTATACTTCTACACATAAGTATATACATATACAATATAACCTAGATATAATCTGTTTAGCTCCTATATTGCTGCCAGAACAATCACTAAAACAATCTAAACATCTGTCTTTCTGCCCACAGATAAATGTAGTCCTCACCCCTCATCAAGGAAGTGTCTCTTTCCAACAGATGGAGACCACTACAGAAAACCACAACCAACAAAAATGCAGTGTTGTGGAGCCCAGTATCAGTGGACACATATGACACATCTCCAAAACAATCGGGCTCAGGGAACATTGCAAAAGAGACGGCAGGAAGACCACAAGAGGCAGAGGATCAGGGAATTTGGTGTTGGACTGTGTCTCCTGGTAATATCAGAAGCGACACCCATAAGGTCTCAGCAACATGACTGTCCAAACAGAAGCTGAAGAAGGAAAACACCAATGGACATACCACAGTGGTTAGGGAGAGCCTGCAGGCTTCAGCCCTAAACAAAAGAACTGTGGGCAACTGAGGAATTCTGGGAGATGCTCTTCCCCATGGAAGTTATCTGTCCAGTGCCAGACGCTCAGCCCTGAGAATGCATACAGCTCCCCTTTGTGTGTGTTTGGGAACACGGAAAGAGGAATGAAGGAGGGAGGAAATAAATGAGGAAGGAATGTTTGCTCTGCCTTTTAATGGAGTGATAGTAGGAGAATTACAAATAACATCTGTTGGTCTTTAATTTTCAGAGGAAGGTAAAAAGGAGTTCAAGGATTCTGACAGCACTTTATACCATAAAATCAACCTCTGGCCAGAGAAGGGTAACCATTGTGGATTAATTCAAATAACTGAGTGATGGCATTTGTAAAAATTTAAATGTCAAATAAGACTTGCATTCAGTAAAAAAAAGAATATATAGATATCAAGTTAAAATAGGCCAGATATGGCCTATTTTCAGAAAGTTTCTAAAAGTATATTTTCTTCTTCTAAGAATTTTTAAAATATATATGAAAATAAAAACACAGTTAGGTGCTTATGTTTTGCCAGAATAAGGGCAGTGAGCTTTGTCACAATCTGCCATTAGAAATTAGTCTTTAATAAGTTTTCCTAGGCCAAAGCTTATTGTCTTCAGGTCTAGAATTAAGCTCAAATACATCACTCAAAAGTCTTTTCTTTGTGATATTACATTAGTCTGTTTTCCATGACACAATACAATGTCCAAGGTTGGCACATTATAAAGAACATGGATTTACTTAACAGTTATTTTTGAAACCTGGAAATCCAAGATTGAGAGGCCTCATTGGTTAGCGCTGTCTTGGGGTCCTGTTGGCTACATCATGTCTTGGCCAATGGCATCACAGAGGGGTATGGCACTCAGGGAGACAGAACATGATGACAGAGAAACGTCAGAGCAGGAAGGGCTCACACTTGTTTCTCTGTAAGTATTCTGTTGATAGTAGCCTAAAATATTCTAGGTAATGAGAGGGATTTCTTGAGTGTAAAAATATAATTATCCAGCTTTCTATTCATTACACATGGGTTTTAATCTTGGTCTTAACACATTAGCCATGCAAATGTTGGTACTTACCAAATTTTGACTCAATATTAGTTATGTAAGGTTACTTTTAAACTCTTTGGATCTGCTATATTTTGGGGATTTGTTTGTTTGAGACAAGGTTCTAGCCAATACTGGTTGGCCTTGAATTCATCATGTAGTCAAAAATGACCTTGAACTTCTCTTCTTACCTCCAGCTCCCAAGTGCTAAAATTATAAGCATTCACCCCCACACTCAGCTGGGAATTATATTTACCCTTCACCGATGTTGGAATTGAAGCAAACTACTTTATGTATTGGGGGTAAAAGACAGTGCCTGGCATATAGTAAGCACAAGGAGTAGGAAAAAAAAAAAAAAGAAGTGGAAACCAAATTCAATGATTACCAGTGAGAAACTATTGAAGTACTGAAATATATAGAAATTCATAATAGTAAACAAAACACAGTGTGTCAGCATACAACTGTAGTGTGGGTGTCTGTGTGTCTCTGTGTGTGAGACTGTGTGTATGTCTGTTATGTCTGTGTGTGTGACTGTGTGTATGTGTGTGTGTGTATGTATGTGTGTGATTGTGTATATGTCTCTGTGTGTGGCTATGTGTATGTCTCTGTGTGTGATTGTGTGTATGTCTCTCTGTGTGTCTGTGTGGGTGACTGTGTGTTATATGTGTGTGTGATTGTATGTATGTCTCTGTGTGTGTGTGTGTGTCTGTGTGGGTGACTGTGTTGTCTGTGTGTGTGATTGTGTGTATGTCTCTGTGTGTGTCTGTGTGTGTGACTGTGTGTATGTATGTTTGTATGTATGTGTGACTGTGTATGTCTGTGTGTGTGTGTCTGTGACTATGTGTATGTGTGTGTGTGACTGTGTGTATGTCTCTCTGTGTGTGTGACTGTGTGTATGGCTGTGTGTGTGTGATTGTGTGGATGTCTGTGTGTGTGTGATTGTGTGGATGTCTGTGTGTGTGTGACTGTGTATATGTCTCTGTGTGTGGCTGTGTGTACATCTGTGTATGTGAGACTGTGTGTATGTCTGTGTGTGTGTGTGATTGTGTGTATGCCTCTATGTGTATCTGTGTGTGTGTGTGTGTGTGACTGTGTGTATGTCTGTATGTGTGTCTCTGTGTGTGACTGTATATATCTGTGTGTGTGTGTGATTGGGTGTATGTCTGTGTGGGTGTCTGTGTGTATCTGTGCATGTGTATATGTGTGTTGCATATGACTATAGTGTGCATGTGTATGTGTGTTTGTCTGTGTGTATGTCTGTAAAACCATAACAGTTAAAGACAAAGAGGCCATGAATTCCAGATGCATCAAAAAGGAGTGTTTGAAGATAAGAAAGAGAGGGGCATAAATGATGTAGTTGTATTTTAATTTAAAATAATTTCCTTTGTGTGATTAGAATTATTTTTTTATAATTTTCGTTCAAAAATAACATTGAATTTGTTCCTGGACTATATCTATCTATATCTATGTCTATATCTATACCTATATCTATATGCCTATACCTAAATATATATATATTGTATATTATATATGTGTGTAATATATGTAGCATATGTGAATATAATAGATTATATATGTATTATATTGTATATTACTATAACATTATGATTAATTTCCCCCCTTGTCCCCTGTCAACCCCCACACCTCCCTAGCAGCTATTTGTTCTACATTCTTGTCTCTTTGTTTGTTCTGTGACCCACTGAGTTTAATCAGTGCTATTTGTGTGTCTTCAATGGAATAATGTTAAATCATAAAGGATAAAATTCTATAATAGGCAATAAGTAATATATTAGATATAATATATAAAAATATACAAGTAAATATGTGCATAATATACATACATGATAATATTAATATTTTTATAAAATATAATAATTTATGTTAGTAGGTAAAATTATAACATAGTGGAGCAGTACAGCACCACATTAAGTGAAGTAAGTAAGGCACAGGAGACAAACACTGCCTGCTCACTAAAGGTGGAACTGATAACTCGGAAGTAAAACAGATGTCACTGGAAGAGTAGGAGGGAATGCTTAGTCCACAGTGTTAACCAAAATACAGCTGACAGGAAGTAAGTGGAATGTTCTACAGCAAAGCAGACTGAACATAGCCTCAGTAAAAAAAAAAAAAAAAAAAAAAAGACTGCACATCCCCAAATCACCAGAGGAGAAAAGTGTTTGGTCCCTAACACACAGGAGCCATGTCTGCAGAGATGGAAGTGCTCGCTGACCTGACCTGGTCAATACACATTGTATACACGTACTGAGTTATAGTAATGCATCCAGAAATAGTTACACAGTTTAAAATGGGAAGTTCTATCAGGAGGGAGTGGGGCTGAGTGACAACTGGGACAAGAAAGCTGTGAAGACCACATAGTGTATTGGCTGCTACGTACTCAGCGGTGGGTTCCAGAATGCGTATGTGAACATTTACAATCTATTTTTAAAAGTCCATCCAGTTGGACATGGTGGTGCACACCTTTAATCCCAGCACTTGGGAGGTAGAGGTAGACAAATCTCTGAGCTCAAGATTAGCCTGGTCTACAGAGTTCCAGGACAAGGAGATGTCCAGGTATCTCTTTGACATGACGATTCCGTTTTCTTTAGAAACTCAGTAGTGTGGTTGCTGTGTATATGGTTCTTTCGTTTTCACTTTCTGAGGAACTCCGTACAGATTTTCATGGTGGCTATATCCACGTGCACTGCCACCAACAGCCTGTGAGTCATCCACCTTCTGCATCCTCTCCGATACTGTCTTGTCCTTTTGACAGAAGCCACTCTCAGTGGGGGAAGTGAAACTCCAGTGTGGTTTTGATTTGTATTTTCCTAATGATCCTGAGCTTTCCTAGTGATGCTGAGCTCTTTCTTATGTATTCACTGGCCACTTGTATTTCCTCTTTTAAGAACTGTGTGTGCAAAGTATTTGCCCTTTGTTTAAAATCATACTTCTTGCTGTTGTTGGGATTCATATATATTCCAGACACTAACTCTTATCAAATAAGCAGTGTGTCCATTTTTCTTTCTGTTACCACTGCACAGTGGTGCAGAGGCTTCGTGGTTTTACAGAGCTCCATTTGTTTACTTCACCTTTATTCTCCATGTTTTAGGGCCTTAAAAAAATCTTTGCCCAACATCCTGAAGGTGTCCCTTTCTCTTTTCTTCAGTAGTTCCTTTGTCTTGGGTCTTATAGTTCCTTAATCTATTTTGAGATGGGTTTTGTATCACATGAGATGGAGGGGGCTAATTTCATTCATACACACACACACACATATATATGCATATACAATATAAACATACATATATGTACATACATATATATACGCACACATACACACACACACACACACACACACACACACACACACACATATATCCATACACACACACAGATACAGATACACATATACATACCAACATCTCACAGTGCTGTTTTTGGGAGACTTTGTCCTCTCTCTAGCATTCTTATTGCTTTTGTTAAAAATCAGTTGGCTCTGCATACAGGGATTTGTGTCTAAATATTTATTCTGTTCTGAAGTTGGTCAATGGGTCCGTTTTGTGACAATGCCATGCTGTTTGATTACTATACTTCCATAGTGTGTTTCAATATTATATTGTAATAGTCTCGGTTTTATTGTTTTTGTTCAAGAATACACCAGGTATTCAAGGTCTTTCTTGGATCTCTCTGAGTTTCGTGACTCATTTTGGCTATATAGGGAGTGTTGTTAGTAGTTTGAGGTAAATTATACTAGATCTACTGACCATTCTAGGTAGTGTGTATATTTTATCATTATTAATTCTATCAAGCCACAAACATGGAACATCTTTCCATTTTTGATGGGTCCTCTTTATTTCCTTGGCTTAAAGCTTCCTGTTCACACACACTGACATCACAATAAGTTGGGACATTTTCTCATCAATATCACTAACATGTCTTCTTTATTGTGCCTTTAGAGACATTTAGGCAGTGTGGATATTTCTTAAGTTCAAACTTTACTCTTAGTTGCCTCCCAGTTTGCTGACCATGTGGTTATTATGTAAAATATATTCAATAAGTTTTTAGTGAAAAGAGGGAAGAACAGGCAAAGGGAGAAAGAATAAGGAGTAAAAACTTGCTAATCTTTCTCAAAGGGCTAGATACTGTGCTAGATTCCTTATAAATAATATATATATGCCACGCACACTGGGAAATGCCACACACTCCGGTCAAGTCTGCGTGACAGGCTGAAAAGTCTGTAAGCACTCACAAGGAAAAGAGTTTCAAGGAAACTCACCTCCTGGAGTTTTGGCGGTCTCACTTACCCACATACTCATACTCTATTCCAGAGTTAGTCTGGTGTATGGAACTATGAGCTTGGAATCCGCAGGAATGCAGTAAAGAAGTTACCTATTCAGTAACTAATTAAGCATTACAAAAGATGGAGCCAGTAGCTCAGAGCTGGTCTGCAAAATATTTACTAAGGACAGTAGCAAATCTCACCCAAACTAGGGAATACCATAAAAGAGCCAGGGAATCCCACTGAGATAGAAATCTTCAGTACAGGCTACATTGCATATTAGAAGCAAGTTGGTGAATTCTCCTGACAAATGGAGATTCTCCAGATACTTAAAAGTTACACTCATATAAGAATTTAGCAAGGCCTAGGAAATAGGGGGGTTGTGATATTGCATTATTCATGAGGCCTGCCAAGAGCAGAACCCCCTGATGCTAGTCTTCACAAGGTTCAAAGGAATAGCACTAGAGTATGAAATCCTTACCTGTCATTAAGCTGACCCTAAGCAGGACTGCTTTATCTTTACTGTAAACATTTACCTGGTTCCTGTAAATCCTTTTGAAGTCATTCCTTTGTTTTGTGTCAGGCAACTTCAATGTACTTTGCCTGCTGTGACTTCTGACCCCTTGTATTTTCTGTACTATATAAGACTGGTGTTCACTTTGTAAGAATGCATTCAGATTCTACACAATCTCATGTGTTGATCTGTCTGTTACCCGCCGACGCCTTGCTCACCTGCCCCAGAGACCCGTTCCACGCAGACAAAGGGACCTAGAGGGTCTGCAGCATATATATATATATATATATATATATATATATATATATGTGTGTGTGTGTGTGTGTGTGTAATAATTATACACATATATATGTTATTTATATATCTTAACCTTTGCTAAGAATATATATATATATATATACTATAATAAGAATATATATATTATTCTTAGCAAAGGTTAAGAAAACTGTATATAGTTTTCTTATAAAATACTATGTTATAGTAGTATAGTATAATATAGTTATTAGTATAGTACAGTAGTATAGTAATATGCTGGAGATCATGTAGTTGTAAGTGGTGGAACAAGAATAACTGTGGTCTGAGCCCACAGGACTGCAAAGTATATGGTTTTTCCATAGCATCCTATCTTCTTTTACTCTGTTGAATAAAATGAAGTTAAAATAGTGTATTTAACAGAATATTATTGGACAGAAGTGTCCCTAGAGGAACAACCCAAGGAATTCTGATACTGTAAAGGACACCGTTAGCACATAAATACCTTTGCTTTGAGATTTTTCATGCCAATAACCTGCTAACTACCATGGGCCTCCTGAAGAACTTGTCTGTTAAGGTGCCACACTTGAAGAGGTACACATTACAGTGGTCTTTGAAGCAGGCGTGTACACTATTAGTGTGTGTATATGCATGTACAGGACCATGTGTGCACACGTGGACGCAGAGGATGGCCTCAGGCATCCTTCCTTCTCAACCCCTAGCTCTTTTCTTTCTGTGTTTTTTAGACAGGATCTCGTCCTGTCTTAGAACTCTAGTAGGCTAGACTGGCTGGCCAATGGGCCTCAGGGTCTACCTCTCTCCATCTCCCTGGTGCCAGGATTGCAAGCAAATGCCATCATACTTGGCTTTTTCTGCATGGGTTCTGGGGTAGAAAGCCAAGCACCCTACTCAATAAGCCATCTCCTTAGTTTCCAGGACATAGCTTCTAAGTTAGGTTTGTTTTAACATAAATTGAACACTTAAGGTCATAAGCATGAACTGTGAGCAGGACAAGGCTGGCCAAAGGAGAGTTATCTCACCTCTAAGCCTGGAGAACAAGGGTCTGTAGTCTGGATCCACAAGAAAACCAGGAGGCGCCTTTCCCGTTTAGATGTAAGAGTTTTTCAGAGCAACAAGTCAGATGACTATGAAGTCGTGGTCAGCTGCACTGCAATTTGTTGCCAAGATGACAAAGGACAGAAAGTACAAACAGGACGATGTAGGAGGCCTGGTAAGAAACGCTGGGTGATCCCAGTGTTGCCTGGTGCTGAACTGGGTCACATAACTCCTCTGCCTGGAAGCCCTCAATCAAGCAGGACTTCTATTGCCCACAACTGTAATTTCAAACCACAAGAGGAAACAGAACTCCCTCAAATTTTTATTTTGCTGAGGAAGTGGACGATTTAAATAAGTCTGTTTGACACATGCCTATCTGGCTTTCCAGTTCCCTTAGATTTCTTGCACGTCAGCCATAAAGCTTTTCCCTGCCTGTTCTAACTGGATTTATGCATGCTGCATCTGGTATTCAGCAAGCATATTTTTCTTCCTTTTTCATTGAACTTCTGCCCATACACACTCAGGGTCTCATTTAATAGAGGGATTATTCCCTGTGTATTTAAATACACAGGAAACAGGAAATCATCTGAAAGGACGTGGTGAGCTCATGGTATATCACTTTTCCCCACAAGCCAGCTTGGAATCAGAGACAAAGACAAGATTTTGGAACTTATAGCTCAGAGTTACTCAACCTGGGAGAATGGTTGACCTTAAGTTCCCTCTCCTGGTTCTTAACATAGTAAAAATTAAGAACATGATTCCAACGGACAGGGAAAAGATTTTCTTTTCAAAATAAAGCTCTGTGAAACTCTCAGAAGTGAGAGGGGTCTCTGTGGAGTCTGTACTAAAGGAAGGATGGAGAAGGAGCCCGCATACAGGGCAGCAGGGGCGGTTCCCGGGCGCTCAAACACTGTACAAAGTCATCTCAGGCTCTCTTTTGTGCAGGACCCTGTTAGCACCCCTGGTATTTATCAACCATGGCTACACAGTCACCACCAGGCCACATGTGTTAGATATGGTGAGCCTTGGTTTACAGATGAAAGGAGTTTGTCTCTTAAGGCCTACATTTGCTCTGAAGAATAATTTCACCTCCATTTGGGGTACATGTCTCCATGGGGTAACATTTCCTGCAGTGAGCTTGTACAGAGAAAAGCGCACTATGACTTGAAACTTTCCAGGCTCTGATTCTGAACTTGACTAAGAGGGAGACCAAAGATGCTCAAAGTGGAGAGTGATGACACCCAAAGTTGTTAAAGAAGAATTTAGAATTAAGAATAAGAAGAAATATACAGGGATCTGTATATTCCTGGACATAAGTATTGGTATCTCATTCTCATGAATAAATCGGCTCTCAGTTAACTCCAAGGTGTGCTTAATCTGCATATTTAATTTCCCAACCATACTTTAGAATGAAGCACTTACAAAAATGGGGTGGCTCTGAACCAACAACTCAACTCTCAACTCCTCAGTATTTCTCTAATATTCTCCTAATTCTGAGGATCCCTGCTCTGGTTCAGAATTAGCTTTAATGGTTATTATTATTATTATTATTATTATTATTAACATTATTATTATATATTTTCTTTATTTACATTTCAAATGTTATCCCCTTTCCTAGTTTCCCCTCGGAAAACTCCATATCTCCTCCCCCTCCCCCTGCTCACCAACCCACCCACTCCCACTTCTTGGTCCTGGCATTCCCCTATACTGGGGCATAGAACCTTTACAGGACCAAGATCCTCTCCTCCCATTGATGACCGACTAGGCCATCCTCTGCTACATATGCAGCTAGAGACATTAGTCCCTCCATGTATTTTCTTTGATTGGTGGTTTAGTCCCAGGACTCTCTGGGGATACTGGTCAGTTCATATTGTTGTTCCTCCTATGGGGCTGCAAACCCCTTCAGCTCCTTGGGTACTCTCTCTAGCTCCTTCATTCTAGCTCCAAGGAAATCGTGGATTGGATCCTGTGCTCTGCCCAATGGATGACTGTGAGCATCCACCTCTGTATTTGTCAGGCACTGGCAGAGCCTGTCAGGAGACAGCTTTATCAGGCTCCTGTCAGCAAGCTCTTGTTAGCATCCACAATAGTGTCTGGGTTTTGTGGTTGTTTAAAGGGATGGATCCCCAGGTGGGGCAGTCTCTGGCTGGTCATTCCTTTAGTCTCTGCTCCACACCTTGTTTCTGTAACTCCTTCCATGCATATTTTGTTGCCCCTTCTAAGAAGGATCGAAGTATCCACACTTTGGTCATCCTTCCTTTTGAGTTTCATGTGTTTTGCAAATTGTCCTACCCTCTTCCTTCCCTGTGGCTGATCTCCTTCGCACTTAGACAAATCCACCCCTGTCAAACCATGGCTCACATCTTTCCCATCAGCGTGCCCCACATGTCCTTTATCTCCTCAAATCTGTCTTCCCTTTAGTCTATTGCATAGACTGCCAACATTTGCACTACTTGTTTATTTATTTGTGTGTTTGTTTGTTTGTTTGTTTGTTTTTGAGATAGAGTCTCCTTTGCAACCCTGGACTTTTCTATGTTGACCAGTTTAGTTTCAAACTCAGAGATCCACCTGCTTCTGTCTGCTGAGTACCTGGGCTACCACACCCAGCGTTTTGCATTTTTGTTTTAATTATTTCTTTTTGAGGTTATAATAGTTTCATCATTTCCTCCTTCCCTTTCCTCTCTTCAAACTTATATCTCTTTTCTTTTTCAAATTTATTGCCTCTTTTTTATTAATTGTTCTTACATCTACTCATGTACACACACACACACACACACACTCCTAAATATGTAAGCACAACTTGCTAAGTATTATGATGTTACTTGTATGTATGCTTGCAGGGCTGACCATTTAGTATTGCATAATTTGTATTCAACTATTTCTCCATTTCCTTGGTTGCCTGTAGCTTTGAGGCCTCCTGGGCTTCCTCCAGTACACATTAGCATGGACTTTCAAACTGTTATTTCCTTGTTTTTCTTATAACATCCTTTGCCTCCTTAACCATTGTAAATTTTTTACATAGCTAAGCATCCTCGTCCACCCACTGAACCTTGAAATTATGAGTGCATGCAGTCACACAGACCCTGTGTGGGACTGGATCTGCTTTGCATCTGTTCAGGACAGCCAGTTGTATTCAGTGGGCCAATCATCTTTTCAACTCAGGTTTTAGGGAAATCCTGTTGGTTGCTTAGCTCTTGTAGAAGTATCCTATCATGGAAATGGCAAACTCTGCATTCACAGCTTTTTCTTTCTCCCCTGGGGGTATTTTGCTAGCACCGAGCAAGTCTTTGCTACTTAGAGCGTACTCCTCAGACCTCAGAGCAGACATGTTGTGTGGGCCTGTCAGAATAGAGAAAAGCAGTAGTTCGCTTCAAATCTCCCAAGTCAGGCTTTCACATTTGAACAAAAGCCTGGGTAACTTTTTGCACATTGAACTGTATGGAGCAAGGAACTGTTCAACTCACCTCTTCCAGTTTAGAACTAAATTTGACAAAGACTGTGCTCAATAATTGTTCTATTGATTGAAATTCACAATGCGAAACTGTTGCAGTCCTCCAGGCTGCTTGCCAAAGGGCTGAGACATATTTGTCCTGTTTACACAGTTATTATTCTGACATTCTGATGAGTTTGTTTGAAAAGGTTGAAGCAGAGCAATGTCCAACAGCTTGAGGAGATCTAGATTTGAATATTACATAAGTGCTGACCAACCCAACAAAGGAAATTAAAAGCACTTTCAGGAATGGGGACTCTTTTTTCTTCCTGACTTTGATGGACTTAGGCTATCTAACATAAACTTAAAGCCAAGGCTAGTGCTGAAGAAGCAGCTATACCATATTTTATTAATGACTTCTCCAAGGAAATCATGTATTGGAAAATAAAAAAATCCTTTTGAGGCCCAGAATAAAACATTAAAAGTAGGTTAAGGAGCACATGAGAGACCCGCCCAATTCTAGTTGCAGTTTCTTAAAGCTGTATTTTGGGGAGCTAGGGAGGCAGGACTACTCCTGGCAGAGCGTGAACTATGGGGTCAAATTCCATGCACTGTGGGATCCTAGGACGTTCTGAGCCACATCTCCTATGCAATGAAAGTGTAAGATTATCATCTTCTTCATCACAACTGGTGGGTCTAATAGCCATTCCTAGTGGTCACCTGCTCTTAAGCCCGCTGACTCTGGAGACAGGGTCGTGCAATTGAATATTGGTTCCAATACCCTGTGCATCGCTTGGGCAAGAGACTTATATGTAAGGCATGGGTGAGTAAATAAATCATGTTCCAGACAATAGAGAAATAGTTTCCCTCGGTAAAGGTTCTGTAAGGTATTCCCAAGGAGTTGTGTTAAGCAATGCTCTTTAGGTTTCTATACTGTCTGTTTACATTCAAACAAGTAAGTCTGGAGCCAGCATAATTACAAAGTTATTATATATTACCACATTTCTGTGCCTACATAAAGCCAACTAAAAATGCAGACTAGAGGCAGGAGTGTAGCTCTGTGGCTGAGCTCTTGCGTAGTATGCAAGAGGTGCAGAACAAAAGAAGATGCAGATTTAGGGATGTCTTAGGTAAATGTGTGAAGTCATTACAGCCTTGGAAGTGTGTCAACATGTCCTCTGCCTCCAGAGAGCTTTGACTGGACCCTAGACCCGGAGATGGTTGATATAGTTCACACGTGCATTAGCATTCCAGAAAGCTTCCAATGGATTCTGATCTGTAGCCAAGATTAACAGCAGCCAACCCAAGGGCATGATTGAACAGATGCATAAACCAATTAAGAAGCAAGCTGAGCAGTGATTTGAGGAAAACAGATTTTGAGACTGGAACGACCTGGAAGCAGCTGTTGCTTTTTGTGTTTCTAGGGTTGGCTTATCAGCTCTGTAGGTTCAGGATTGTGATGGTGGTCCCCTGAGGCTGGTAAGCTGAGATGGGAAGTGGGGATTGTCCCATGACTTTCCTGGGAAGGTAGAGTAAAAGACATGTCCATATATTGCATAGGAAAGGAGCACATAGACCAAAGATTCTGTCAGGAGCAGCTTGGTGAATTAACAGACTTATCTGGGTTACTTATAGGAGCTTGAGTGACTCACAGGCAGCTGCACTCCCAGACACTTTCTTATTTGGAGTCTCTTAGGTATTTTGCATTAGATCACATATAGTTGAGGCAGGAGGGGTTGTGGTTTGAATTTCAAGTAGGTTCAGTGATGGGCCTTGTGACCAACCCCTTCTGTGACAGAATGTTGACAGAACCATTATTATAGAGCTAGCTAGCTTCTGTTTAGTTCTGTTGATTTCAGCCATGACTGCCGACTCCATGAAAATCGTGGCTGTCAAACTCAGAGGAAACAATGACACCACAATTGGACAGTTTCTTCCAGCTATTTCTATTCACAAGCACTTAATCTAACCAAAGATCAGTTACTCACAGTCTTATACTTTTCTAGGAGGAATGCCAGATATTGGGAACAAATTAACATCATAAAATTGCTTTAAAAACTAATAAATTCAGGAAGAGACCTGGGAGCTAGAGGAGGATAAATAACCTATATTGATGCTGCTGTGTTTCATAAAAAAGATGGAGAGACAGGATCCCTTCCGCTGAGGTACCAGCCATACGATGGGTACAGTGTAGAACAGAGTTTATATAGGGCATGGGAAAGGGGGCTGAGAAGTTTAAGAAGGGAGTAGAGGCAGAGAAAGAGAATGAGGGAGAGAGAGAGAGAGAGAGAGAGAGAGAGAGAGAGAGAGAGAGAGAGAGAATAGGCTGTCTGGAACAGGTGGAGAAGGTGGAAAACAAGGGGAAGAGGGATGTGGGGAGAGAGAGAAAAGGGTCAGAGGCAATAAGAGAGTGAGGAGGGGACAATCAGCCCCTTTTATAGTAAGCCACGCCTACCTGGCTATTGCCAGGTAACTGTGGGGCAGAGTTTAGAAAGAATGCCAACAGAAGCAATATAAGCTTTGTTTTAAGTACTAGATATTTCCCAGATTAAACTGAAGATCAACATGTAGCTGGGGCCACACTGCAGATGAGTTAAATCAGCAGCCCTGGGGCTTGTTTTCCCTAATGGATCCAAAGAACAACCAAGTTGATGAGCCAATGAGATCACCATTTTCCTCATGGGTCTCCCAAATTCCTATTTTCAAAATGTCAGGTCATTTTAGCCTGGGATGTACATTGAGTGTATTTAGTTGTGGTAGAAACTATGTAAACATGGTTTAATTACTCAATACATATTCTTTTATAAATAGATGATAGGTAGATGATTAGATAGGTAGATAGATAGATAGATAGATAGATAGATAGATAGATAGATAGATAGATAGATATAGTAGGTAGATGGATGGATAGATAGATGGATAGATAGATAGATATAGATAGATATAGATAGATAGATAGATAGATAGATAGATAGATAGATAGATAGATAGAGATAGAGATGAGAGCGAGATATGATAGAAAAAGGAACAAAGGAAGGAAGGAAGGAAGGAAGGAAGGAAGGAAGGAAGGAAGGAAGGAAGGAAGGAAGGAAGGGAGAGAAAGGAAAGAAAGAAAGAAAGAAAGAAAGAAAGAAAGAAAGAAAGAAAGAAAGAAAGAAAGGAAGGAAGGAAGGAAGGAAGGAAGGAAGGAAGGAAGGAAAGAAAGAAAGAAAGAAAGAAAGAAAGAAAGAAAGAAAGAAAGAAAGAGAAAGAAAGAAAGAAAGGAAGGAAGGAAGGAAGAGATAGTAGGTAGATGATTCTTTTAGATATTGAAGAGGCCATTTATCTTGAATTCACATCATCTATTAAACATGATGCAATTACTTCAAATATCATAATGATGGGAAGTAATATATCAGGCATTCTTTCAAGAAACAAGAGTCAATTATTCAAAGTTAGTTTGCACTAGTATTATATAGATTATAAAACTATAAAGAAAACTAAGTCACAAGGTGCTATGGCTCCCTCCATGACATTATATTCAACCACCAACTGGCATAAGCAGTTATCAGTGTAGCTTGTTACCTGCTGATCACAGAAATGAGAGAAACAAGAAGCCAGGCTTTGCATTTCACCAGTGTTCATTACTAAGGCAGCAAGTTGCAAAGGTAACTCAGTGGTGTTAAGATTAAGTCATACAAAGATCTTTTCTTTAAACCCAAAACAAGTGGCATTGCCTCTTGAACACACTGTAAATGTCACAAGTGCTCATTATCAGAGTGACACCAGAGAGCAATTTCAATCAAGTTTCAGAGTGTTCTGTGTTGTTTCAGAGGTCTCCAACACTGTCAGTTAGGCAACTCTGGAATGTTGGCAAGGCCGCTTTGTGACGGCTGTCACCTCCAATACCTCACTCACTCTTCTCTTGCCTAAAGTCTGCCTACTCTTGATTCCTTAGATCAAGAGACTGCAGGCTTTTGTTGAAGTCTCTGTGGCCAGAGTCAAAGGCTTCCTTTCATGGACTCTGTGGAAAAGAGTTTAAAACAGTTACATCTATTAACCTTGCTTGTTTTTCTTTTCTTATCCATAATTCTTCAAATTTAAAAGATTTGGGTTAAGCAACTTTAAAATACAATATTTGGGCCCATGTTGAAATCAGAGGAGGAAAGCACAGATAAGACTCAGTCCTTAAATCAGATCTTGATATGAAATATGAAAACACAAGACTTTTATGAGTACCAGTTCTAAACGTTGTGCTTTTGCAAATAAAGCTTTAACCAGAAGCTGGGGAACTGAGTGTTGACAGAGGGCTCAGTAGGGGAAAAAAAACATTTGCTGTGTGAGAATAAGATCTAGAGTTCGGATGCTTCGAACTCGTGTAAATTCAGGGCAGGCATGACAGACACCTGTCATCCAGGTGTGCAGGAGGCAGACACGGGATGCCAAGAGCACACTAGCTTGTGAGACTACCTGAGTGAGCAAACTCTAGGCTCAAGTAAGAGAACTACCTTAATATACAAAGTGTAGACTGGGGAAGATACCAGACGTGAATCTCCCTGTACACATGCACACACATGTATATTGATCCATACATACATACATACATACATACATACATACACATACCATACCACATGCAAAAATTAAAAAAAAAAAAGAATCTGAGCATGAAAGTCTGAGGAAAATAAAATGTAAATGGGGGCTCCACTCTGGCAACAGCAACAGGCTCCACTCCAGCAACAGGTGAACAGGCGGTGGTAAGATAACAGACATCAATTTTCTCTCATCTCAATAAAATTCAATTTCTCCAAGAATCACACACACGCACACACACACACACACACACACACACACACACACTCGCACACATATTCCTCAAGTGGAAGCAGAAATAGCAAGGAGGAGCAAAGGAATTTCACAGCCTTCTGAAGCTACCGTGTGACTTGGGTAAAGCAGCTGAATTAGGAGAAGACCGACAAAGTCCTGGAGCACCCGGGCATCATAGCTGAGAATGTAAGGTCAAGCACAGCAGAGTGCAAGAAAGTCTCACAAAGGCAAAGGCTGGCTCCTGCTGTCTCTGATGGCATCTCTCCAGTGACACAAATATCCCTCAAACCGAGCAGGTGCCATACCTGAAAAATATTTTTTTTCATGGACTCTGTTACTATAAAAGGATACCCCTTAAAATTCAACCAAATTATACCTCTAGGACTCTTTAGAACAGTATGTTTATTTTTAATTTGAAGGTGCCCTTGGGTGTTCCCATGTTCACCGTCAAAGCCAAAGACCTCAAAAGGGTCCGTGGCTTGATTGGTCAGCTCAGTGCTGGAATGTAATTTGCATCCTGGACCTTCCAAAGCTCCCATGACCTGGAACTCAGAAATCTTTTCCTGTGAAAGCAACTCCCAAAAGCCGCTGTTTATTCACTTCCCTGGGGCCGGGCGTACGCAGAAGTCCACGAAAGCAGCTAATTCTTCCGAGTGCTTTAGGGAGCACCTTTTATTACCAGGGATACATTTTCTGGGGTCATATGGGTAATGTGAATTCTACACAGTTAGACATAAAACCCGTCAGTTCTCTTGTACTAACTTAGGACCTTGTATGAAATCTCTCTGGCTTATAAATCCACAATTCCAGAGTAAAACCATAAGCAGGAAACAAAACAAAAATGAAGCAAATCTTGTTCCCCTGGGGGCTTGAGTCCTTCCACATTAAGTCAGAAACGCTGTGAATGTCTTGTTTCCAATGGTAGGTAGTACTTCACTCAGACCTCGGGGGAGAACTTAGTGTCAGGCCATTCATTTCTGAGTAACTCGGTGTGGAGAGATTCAAGAAATTAACTGACAGGGCATAGTTTCAAAGACCTTATAATCTCATAAAATGACAAATAGTAAACACTAAGCAATTGTAACAATGTAACCAGATATCAGATGGATACTGAAAGAATTAAGAAAAGGATGTGATTAGCATCCTGATTAATTTGGTGCCTGGAGGAAGAAAAACATTGGGGAGCTTATTTCTATTATATCCCTGGGTCTGGAAAGACTGAATACATTTGCAAACGGCATACTTCTTTTGAAAAGTTGCCCAAAATGGGCATAAAGGGAGCAAATCAAAAATGGACTACCTATTTAATTAGTCAAGAAATAATAATAACCAGCTCCAGGTGTAGGAGAATTCAATTCAACATTCCCAAACACACAAAAACGGAGCTAAAAATATTTTCACTTGTGAAAGACAGGTCAGAGCTCAGAAACAAGAGAAAAAGTTCTCTAATGCCTCAACCCAGCAGGAGCAGAACGATAACTCAAACAGGAGAGCTCATGAGTCTCAAAGCTCGGGCTGTTAGTGTCATTCAAGGACAGAGTCTAGTCCAGCAATGTGTGTTCACAGTAAGAATAAAAACTGGGCTCCCCAGACAAAATCCAAATGGCATAAAGCATCACAGAGATCCTGAAGGGTCTGAAACATCTCTGCCTACATGTTCATAGCAGCAGCTGGAAAGGAGGAAACAGCCCTGCCCTAAGGATCAAATGTTATTGCTGAGCAACGGACCCGGACTGAACAGTGGTTTGCAGCGGGGCCTGAATTCTCTTGGTCAAAGTGCTCTGAAAATGCCAAGCTGAAAAAGACAACACTCAAAATATTTTAGAATAGTGTGTCTTGAGGGTTCTGGTAGAGCACAGGTAGAAACCACCTCAGGGGGCTCCAGAAAAAGATTATCCCCTAGGAAACAAATTCATAAGTAAACGGAGGCAGCATCATGAAAGGCAGTCCATAGGATATAAGGAAACAGTCATGCTGGACTCCTTTGGGGAGGGGTTTGTGAGAAGTACGCGTACCTAGTTTAAAATATAAAGAAGAAATACTCTGTAAAAGACGAGCAGGAAGTTGCAATAAGCTTCATGAAGCCAAGTGAAGGACAATCATTAAGGGTTTTTTAATTTTCTGCAATGTGATTATTGAGGAGACAAGCTATATAGTTGAACAGAGTCTGCGTAGCATGGTGGAAGAAGACAAAACATACGGCATGCTGGAAAGTTAGCAGTTCTAGAAACCTTAGTTAGCGCTTTGTGGGAATCCCAAGAGAACTTAACCATGTCCTAAGCCCTAACAGTGGAGAATTTTTGGAAATCACTAAATAGAAACTGCCAGGTTGAAAATAGTCACCAAGGGCCAACTAGAACAAACAGAAATGGAAATGAGAAACCTTTACATAAGGTGCAAGGGCGAGTGCCAAAGACCACCGAGACATGTGACCGAAAGTCACGGGCAGGGGTGGGAGGTGGGGTGGGGGTGGGGGTCAGATGACAGAGCCTCCAGAAAGCAGTTTGGGGTTTATTCTGTAGGTAGGGTAACTTGGTTCTTTTCTCCCTGATCCATCCATCCATCCTTCCTTCCTTCCTTCCTTCCTTCCTTCCTTCCTTCCTTTCTTTCTTTCTTTCTATCTTTCTTTCCTTTTTTTTTTTTTTTTTTGGTTTTTCGAGACAGGGTTTCTCTGTGTAGCCCTGGCTGTCCTGGAACTCACTTTGTAGACCAGGCTGGCCTCAAACTCAGAAATCCACCTGCCTCTGCCTCACGAGTGCTGGGATTAAAGGCATGTGCCACCACGCCCGGCTTTCCCTGGTCCTTTCATTTAGTCCATTTTTACCAAAACATTCTCTCCACTAAAGAAGACTTTTTACCAAATTCTTCTTTTATATATTTTGTATATGCCACATTTTATTTAAGTTTTAAACTCAATGTATTTCCTGTTCTCGGCTGGTCTGAACTATTTCTTTAATATTGTATTGCCAAAGGCTGTTAAATTCCAAAAAAAAAGTGACAGAACAGAATATTAGAATTATAAAGAAAATTTTAAGAAGGTAGTTTATATCCATCACCCAGACTCTTTCAAATAGAACCAAACAGATTAGAAAAGTAGATTATTTTAAACATCTCCAAAAAGAACAACATTCATTCATGTTCTCACTGGAAGGCCAGATACCATGCTATGGTCTGAGGAAAAAGTAGTAATGAGATAGTATCTTTCCTCAAAGAATTCTGGGAAAAACAGAACCATCAACCAATACCATCGTGTGGGCTCCTCGTTAACAGAAAGGTCTGCGTTATGAGTAGACTATAGAGTTCAGGAAGTTGTGTCTGCTGGGCTATGCCAAAACAGCCAGTGAGAAACAGAGTGAGCCCGGTGGAAGGAAGTCCTCCTCTCCATCACACAGCTAGTCAGTCATCTGTCATAGCCCAGCCTCACAGAACAAATGAATCCTGAAACACCAGCTCAAGAGAGGACTGCTCATGGTACATCATGCAATGCCCTCTGTCCTTTATCTTTGTACAAACAGTGGAAGGAAGGCAATAAAGACCCCACAGTTTACTCCTTAAGGATACTGTGTATCAGTTTCCATAATGGCTACTCTAGTTTGTGGTCTCTTCTGCAACGCACAAGGGTTCCTTCTCTCCTACATCCTTGTTTGTGTCCTCATTACTCGCTTGTTTTCTTGGTGATAGCCATTCTGGTAGAGATGGAATGTCAACGCTGTTTTAATTTGCATTTCCGGGTGGCTAAAAATGGCAAGCATTTCTCATACTATTTATCAGCTATTTGCATGTCTTCTGTTATCTTTTAATTATGTTTATCTGTGTGAATGTGGGGTTTGGGAAGGGGTCAGGTGTAAATGCTGAGGGAGGAGATTGAGTGAACTGGTCTATCAATCACTTTTTGCCACATTCTCTTAGATAGGGCCTCTCACTGGAACTGGAGAGAGGCTGGCAGCTGGCAAACCCCAGTGATTCTCTGCCGCACAGAGGTATGAACGCATGCACAGCCATTCACACAGACACGGGTGTTTCGGTTTGTTTGTTTGTTTGTTTCATGTGGGTGCTCAGAGCTAATCCAGACCCTCACGATTGCAGAAGTGTTTTTCACGCTGAGCCAACTCTCCAGTCTCTTGTGTGTCCTCTGTAGAGAACTTTGTATTCAATCCATTTGCTTCTATGATGCATATGTATAACTAGAGGATCTGGTGTTTAATTGCTTGAATTCCTAATAGATTATATATAGTAACTGCCTTTCAGATGTACAATTGGAAACTATTTTTCTCCCATCCTATCATCATTTCTTTGCACTGTAAATTCTTTACTTTGCTGCATGGAAACATTTAGATTTTATGCAATCACATTTTCAAAACTTGCTTTATTTTCTAAGCGACTGGAGTCCTTGACAGGACTTGCTTGTGAGTCTACTGTGAAGATTTCTCCCAGTTTCACTTTTTAGTTATTACTTCAAGGTCTTTGGTTCCTTCTGAACCGATTTGTGTATCAGGTGAGAAATAAGGCTCTAGTTTCACTCTTCTACATATAACTATTCAATGTCCCTAGTACTATTGGAGGGCTAGTACAATAGTATTGTACCCAATGCTTATCTTTGATACTGTTGTTTTTAAAAAATAAAACAAACTACCTGTAATTGGTGAGTTTGTTTCAGGTCCCATATTGAGTTTTGCTGGTCTGCATGTCTGTTTTTATGTCTATGCCATTTTCCTACCGGGTCTCTGAAATCAGGTACACGGATGGGGTCTTTCAACCTCGTTGTTCCCAAGTGTACCTCCTTTATTTCATTGTCTTACTATATGGTTCTCACCAAGAATGAAAGCAACATATTGCTTTGAAATGGTAGAACACATGCCCTGTTCTCTTTCTTGATGTTTAACCGATTTTTAGATGATTTTTACAGCTGGAGAAGGACAGGATCTGGTTCCGTTTTTCTGCACTGTTTACCCGATTTACCAATTTCTTAAGCACTGCTTATTGAAAACATTGTCCAATTCCCAATGTGTTTTCTTAATCAAAGATTCTCTTTCACTCCTAGGTTCTCTGGCCTGTCTCCTCTTTGGTCCCATGCCTCTTTTCAGGTCATATTTTTTTAATATACAGCTTTTAGGATATTTTGAATTGAAGTAATTTAATGCCTTGTACTTTTTGTTCATGAATGTTCTCTCTCTCTCTCTCTCTCTCTCTCTCTCTCTCTCTCTCTCTGTGTGTGTGTGTGTGTGTGTGTGTGTGTGGTTTCATTAAAATATTAGGATTCCTTTTTCAGGCCTGTGTCTTACTTACTTTTCTCTTGCTAGGATAAGAAATCATGACCAGAGCAGTTAATAGAATAAAGAGTTTATTTGAGAGGGCGTGACCACATTTGCCCTGGCAGATGTGGGCTGTGCCAATTCAGACCTGACATATACTCCAAGCACAGCATACCTGTGTGTGTGTGTGTGAGGGGGGGGGGGAGGGGAGAGAGTTTACGTGTACCATGTGTGTACAGGTGCCGACTATTTCCTGGAGCATAGTCCCAGGTGGCTGTGAGCCACCACGTAGGTGCTGGGAACCTGAAAGTGTCCTCTGGAAGGGCAGTGAGCTCCCTTGACAGCAGAGCCATCTCTCCAATACAGTTGAAATTTGACCTGGAGTCTCCTCATTCCTAAAGTTGGAGGGTAGACATACCCTAAAGGCTGAAGTGAAGATATATACTACCAAATTGGTGAGTAATTTGTCTTACAGCCACCCCCCCATCTTCTGGGAACATACTCATGACTGGTTGCGACCGGTATTGCAGTGGTGATGTATGCAAGGGAAGCCCCCTGTCAGAATGAAACTCTAACTGGCATCTGCAGTTTTTTACAACAGTTCTCTATGAGGAAACCCAAGCCTGTCTGAGGTGAGCAGCCAGTGGTCCCTAATCCCACTATATGCCTGAATGTGTGTTCTCCAAGGGTGACAATTACTGCAATAAATGTGAAGGGTCACCAACAAAGAGTTCATTTGGTGTTTATAGCTCAGAGGATGAGGTCACGGCCATCCTGGTGGGTGTGAACAGCAGGAAGGTAGGCATGTCACGAAAACAATAGCCAAGAGTTTAGGTTTTGATCTGCAAGCAGGAGGCAAAGACAGAGAGCAAATTGGGAATGGTGCGAGCTATTGGAACCTCAAATCCGCACCCCACACCCATGACACACTTCCTCCAACACGACCATACTCTTAATCTTTTGCAACCAGCTCTACCAAATGGAGACCAAGCATTCAAATACATGAGCCTCTGGGGACCATTCTCATTCAAGCCTCCATAACTTGTGACAAACACCACAGGATTATGACTTGGTGTTTTTACCAACAGGGTCTTAGCAGTTCGTTCTGATGAGCAAGCAAGAAGAGAAGCAAGAGCCTCTGTGGTCCAGGGCCCCTGAATCCTCCTGAAATGACTCCTAGGCAGGTATCCCACACTTGCATGCAGTAAGATGCTTCCCTTTTGTTTCAACTCAACTTACTGAAAAACAAAAAAATGTGCTCCTGTAGATACTACATAGAAGCTCCATGTATACTTACATACTAAGCACATTTCTTTTTAACATTGTGCATAATCACATAGAAGAAAGATTCGGAAAGAAAGGGAGAATTAAATTAAAGCTGAAATTAAATTTTGTCCTGCTGCTTAGACTCTGGTACTGACGTGCAATTCAAAGTCAAGGAAACTCCCAATTTCACATCTAAAGTTAATATAGCTGTAGCTCTCAGGAAAATGCTTTTGATTTAGTAGTATATTATGAGCTGAATTTCAATTTTTAGTCATTGTAGTTGTCTTTATTAAAAATTACTTTAATAAAACACTAATGTCAATTTTGATCTATAAGAAAAATATACTTTTTAATGAGTATACATAGAAACTATGTCTAATAAAAATTATGCTGAAAATGTTTTTTGCCTTATTTCTAAGCTACCGCACTGTGGAGATTTGACAATAATTCTTCTCCCATTTTCTGATCAAGTATATCTAATGAATTCTTACTTAGGAGTCCTTGAAGAATTAGATTTCAGTTACAAAACAGGAAAGTTTCTAAAGCTAAATGACTTTTCACCCTGAAAAAAAGTTCAAAGACTCAAAAGAGTTGAGTTTTAAAGCCCCTTATGTTCTGACAAGACTTTAATGCATACAAAGCTTAGCTTCTAAAACAGTGGTTCTCAGCCTTCCTAATGCTGCTACCGTTAAATACAGTTCCTCATGGTGTGGTGACCCCAACCCTAGAGTTGTTTTCACTGCAACTTTATAACGTATTACTGTTGCAAATCATAATGTAACTATCTGTGTTTTCTAGTCGCCATCCAAGGAGTCGTGACTAACCACTGTTCTAAAAGTTAAAGGGAAAGGACACCTTTAGAAATTAAACTAGTTGATGTCCATTAACTGAGTGGATCAAGACGAGCCTGACACAGTGATGTGACCAGAATGGAATCACATCAAAATGCACAGGATTTTCTAACCTTGATCATCTCTGCTCTAGGGTGAGAACTAGGTCAAGGCAGTAGCGACCCCTTTCCTTTTCATATCTGTAACTTGATGTTTACCAGCTTATTGTAATTCATATATCAAATAGCGATTTATTGAACATTCATACTGCACAAAGAATTGCCCAGCTTCTGTTAGCTTAAGCCAGGAGAGTGGCAGCTTGAAATTCATAAAAATTCATAAGAAAATTGCTATCAAAATTCTTACATATTTATTATCCTGTTTTTTTTTAATACACATGAAAACCCCGTTGCCACCCACTGATTGCAGCCCCCATGGGACTCTTGTCCTCCATACCTCATCCATTCAGATTTACAACCCTTCTCATCAGCTTGGACAGTTTTGGCAGGGGATTGACTTGACAGCTTAGAATACAGCCTTTTCCTGCCCTTGAAAGGCAACATGGCACTCAGGAGATGTGCCATGTAAGCAGCTCTCACAGCCCGCACAGGCTCTGTGAGAAGGAATGTAAACAAGTTTGAAGGAGAAGGAAGGGAAGGGGGTGGGGATCCTTAGGAGCATCTGCCTAGGTTTCCTCTCTTGTTCTGAGGGCCAGGCACATGAAAGCGCCTTGGGCAGGGAGGTGCCAGCTGGCTGCAGTTGTGTGGAGTCAGAGGCTCCAGCGCAGCCCTGCGTCCCCTCTGATCCCACAGCTCGTTATGCAGTCGGCTCACTCAGCCTTCCTCATTTCGGCACAAAGGAAGCCAACTCGAGAGATGTTCTCTGCATATCACATGAGCCTTATTTTATCCTGATGTGCACCGAGGAGAACAGAATGTGGTTTGCTTTTCTAATTGGTTTCCGTTATGCTGAGTCTGTGTCGGGTTAACCCCAGGAAGGGTCACGCTGGGTGTCACCTACTGCTCCGTGTTGTTCTGTACCTTGTCACCTTTGCTTCCCCCTTTGAGTCATGTGTTTTTGGACCCACTTCAAGTTTAAAACATTAATTGATGCCCAGAATCTATGACGGGGAGCATCGGTAATGGATGTGACATGAAAATTAAATGAGTTTAAACTCTTCTGAAATAAAAGATGGATACTTTGTGCACAGGCTTAATTTCTGGTAAAACAATTAATTTAAAAATTTGTGCAACAGGCCAGTGGCTGGCAGGCAAGCTTTGCTCTAGCACTTGGAAAACCATCTTCGAGGGAAAGTGACATTGTCAACTTATGACCTCGCACCTAGCACCTAATAAACCCCACCTCCACCCCTGTAACAACCCCTCCCTCCGTGTTCTGTCTAATTTTCCCACACCTAGTCTTAAGGCACAGGAAACTATACAGCTTTTCCTTTTTTGTAGCTCTAAAAGCTGGCTCTGACTCTAGGACACATGGCTGCCTAATAATACTGGATTGAAAAATGACTAACTTGGGCTTGTACAATTGCGCAATCATTCGTAGATGGTACAAATGATGGCAGGCCCCTCTTTTCACCTACATTATGGGATAAAAACTTTGATTTGTGTGTCCTTCAGAAACCAGTAATACACAGTCAAATAATAGGCATTACCCTTATTTTCCTGAATAAATTGTTTATGTTTACCTCTCAGATACTATCTTTTGCTGTCCGAATCCACCCCCCCCCCCAAAATAATTTCCACTTCTGTACCCTCCCCACTGTTTCCTGGAAACACGCTACGATCAACTATACTTCAGGGTCTTTGTTCTTCTCTCTCTCTTGGGTGCCCATCTCATTAATACTCCTCTGCCATGCTCCCTCGATTCTTTGAGATCCCTCACTCAAAGATATCAGGCCTAATCACTCTACGTCAAAAGCTAACTGTTGGGGAATGGTGTCAGTAAAATAACTCCCATAAACCATAAAGCCTTGGAATTAGATCTACACCTTTAGCGTCAAAATATGGGTATTGTAGTAAGTATAGTTTTATTTATTTCTAGTGGCGCTGACCAGTGAACACAGGAAGTTCCTTGGGATTCATGTGGTCAAGCAGTGCAGCGGACCCACATCAGTGAACTTCAGGTTCACCAAGAGACCCTTCTCTTCAAAAACTATGGAGACGAATCAAGGAAGACAGACAGAGGACTTTGTCTTTTGCCCTTCAGTCACACATATGTGGCCATGCATACACATGTGCATGCTAACACACGCCCACTCACTGTCACAGTCCTTTCTCTCCATCCTTGTGCTGCCGTATGACCTCACACACAGTTATATATTTGTAGCCAACACTAGGATCCTAACTGTATGAGGGCTAGAACTTCATTCTCTGTGGATTCCTATTATCTAGATCAGTAGTTCTCAAACTTCCTAATGCTGTCACCTTTTAATATGGTTCCTCAAGCTGTGGTAACTCACAATCATGAAATTATTTCATTGCTATTACCTAACCCTGATTTTGATACAGTTATGAGTCATAGTATAGATATCTGATATGCAGATTATAATATACCACCCCTGTGAAAGGGTCGCTCGTTCCCTAAAGGTCTCAGTGCACAAGTTGAGAACCATTGATCTAGAAAAATGATTCTCGATGAATATTTGGAGGATGAATGAACATAGTCAGGGCTTGTCAGGATATCTGACAGAGTGATGGCATGTGGACTGTAGAGAAGCACTTAGGCTGAGGAAGATTCTGCCCCCCGCTGTTTACTGATTGATGCCTTGGGGAGAAA
This sequence comes from Mus musculus, assembly GCF_000001635.26. Taxonomy (NCBI): domain Eukaryota; kingdom Metazoa; phylum Chordata; class Mammalia; order Rodentia; family Muridae; genus Mus; species Mus musculus. Next base: position 20,857,111 of record NC_000076.6, read on the forward strand.
GTGGAAGAGAAAGTCAGATTCCAAAGGATCAAGACAAAGCAGGAGCTGCGTTGAGAAGTGGACAGGCTGAGGTGCAGGATGAGGGCTCCAAAACTTTGCATCTTGACTAGAGTTTAGAATCCATTTATCAGTTCCCTTCAAAACAACGACTATTATAGCAAATTGACTCCCAGTAATAATGAAAAGTTATTACATGGTGGCTCATGCCTTTAATTCCAGCACTCAGGTGGTAGAAGCCTGCAGATCTTTGTCAGTTCAAGGCCAGTCTGGATTATGTAGTGAGTTTCAGGCCAGCCAAAGAGACAGAGGAAGACCTTGTCTCAAATAGAAAAAAGTTGAAAATTATGAGGACTCCTAACAAACTCGGTCTTCGTCTCATATCACCCAGAATCAAGAAATGCAGGGCAACTTCTTTCCCTCACAATCTTCCTTGAATCGTTCAAACTCCAAAGTCCATCCCATATAATTCTATATAGCTTTCAACCAATAATTTCCCTTATCTTATAAGATAGGCATGTGACCCTGGATAACCAGTTAACATCCTTTAACCCTTGATGGATTACTGCACTGACTATATAGATATATTTTTATTCTACAAAGTCTATACAGGCCGGTTGCTACATTTTACCACATGAAAAGGATTGGTTTACCTGGAAATTATATCAAAACCAAATGCCAAGTTGAAAGACAAAGACCTGACCAAGCCAGGCATGTCAACTCAGATTATATGAGCCAATGAAGTATGTTTCTCTAAGTAACCTAGTTTGAGTTTTAAGAGGCTGAAAAAGTACAGGAAGTGCAGAAACCACAAAATTCAAGCCAGGACTATATTAGCACAGAGCAAGAGGACAATGTGTTGAACAGTTTTCTGCATTCATAAATAAAAAAAATCACTTTGCCACCACCCCTGTCCAGGCTAGGACCCCAGACACTGAGCACAGTACTAGCTCAGGGCTGAAAGAAATCCCATATACCACTCCACTACTAGGTAAGGAAGTTCCTACACAGTTATGAATCAAGAAGAGATCGTGCCCTGTCATGCAAGTTGGACAAGGAATGACATTTCACATAGAATTACCAACCTTCCAAAACATAGGTTTAGAAATACTATTAATACAAGTCAGTTGAATTAACAAATAATCTGGATGCTTGCGTGCAAAATTTTGCAACCTATTTTTATTTATTGAGAACTATTAAGTTTTACCATTCAAATGCTGAATGTGTGTGAATTGTATGTGTTTGTGTTATGCAGTATTAGATTAATCATATGTTTTCAGTAACAAAAGAACAGTTTTCAATGCATAAAACAGAGAACTCTGGAAGGTCCTCAGACCTTTCAGAGATTTGCCAAGAAACAGGAACAATATCACTCAGAAAATAAAGCTATTCATCACAAAACACACATTGTTAATATTAATATGAAAGGGATATTTATTTTAAAGCATTAATTACTACATATCTTTAGAAGTTCTCTTTTTCAATTATTAATAAAAATATTGATGCATATAATCCACAAAAATAAGAGCTCTTTTGATTTTGAACAATTTTTAAGAGTATGATAGCTTCTTGAGATCAAAAGTATTAAGAAGTGGAATTATAGATTAGCCAGCTGAAATTACACTTAGTAAAAATTGTGATAGCAGGATGTTGCATAAATTTGCTGTCAAGTCTAAATAACTTTTTGAACTCTGAAAATCAATGTAATTATCCTCAGAAGAAGAATTTTATTGTATTTTGTTAAAACTACTATTGCATAATTTTTATATTGCCCTTAAAACATCTATAAGGGCAAATGCATTGATTACTATGGAATGTTATTACATTTATTTACCTACATTAACAGAAAAAGAAATAATAATGTTGATATCAGTTTTCTACATGAAGAATCAGTGCCATATCAGCGCAGGATCTCAGTGGCTATATATACATTTTTTGCTAGATAATAATTTTTTTGTCTTAGGAAGTCCTGTAAGTACCATCTCAACTGCTCAACTCTGCTGTTAGGATATGATGGCAGCCTTAGGTGACATGTAAGGTAAAAATTCTGACTGTCTTCCCCTACAATTTTATGTCTTCAGATTGAAGTTTGAATTTCATGTAACTTATATTTCATAAAATAACTCTTAGTGCCACTTAATGTATACAAAAGCTGCTCTCGGTTCATGGTCAGTATAGAAAGCCACAGCTGGTTAAATTGTCTCAGTATACAGCACATTTTGTTAAGCCCTATTCTATACAATGTCCCATAGACTTCCAATCCCTTGACACTCTCAATGGCAGAAGTCTCTGGCTCTCTGGGAAATGTTGTAGTGGAGATTTAAACTGTAAAGTATAACCAACACATCTTGAATCCTTTAAATTACACTTTTTGATTCATTGTTTATCAAAAAATGGATTAGCATTTCCACCTGAATAACACCTATTTTCCATCCTACAACTACTATTCCATAAATTTATAGTGAGTCAACCAAGACGCATGTCCTAGTTATGGTTTCCATTGCTGTGAACGGACACCATGACCATGAACTCTTATAAAGACAATATTTAATTGGGGCTGGATTACAGGTTCAGAGGTTCAGTTCATTATCATCAAGGTGGGAGCATGGCCGCATTCAGGCAAACACAGCATTGGAGGAGCTGTGTGTTCTACATCTTCATCAAAGGAAGTGAGAAGACTGTCTCCCAAGCAGCTAGGAGAAGGGTATCAAAGCCCACTCCCATAGTGACACACTTCCTCCAACAAGGCCACACCTCCAAATAGAACCACTCCTTGGGCCAAACATATTCAAACCATCGCAGATTAGTGGTTATGCTTCCAGTTTTGGCATTCCATCACTGATTTCATGTGATTTTCAGTATGATGTTTCTAAAACTTCTATGTAAACTACCTCAGCTCTTATTAAAATATTCAGATCAGTGATTGCAGTTGATCTGGATTTTTCAACCTGCTTGGATTGAGTGATATCTAGGGCATTAGTTCCATATAAATCTTGGGGTGTCTATGAGGGCATTCCAAAGATGATTAGGTCATGAGATCTATAACATAATAAATGGTTTAATTCTTTTATAAATTCAAAATTAGAGACTATTGAGTATTTTGGGACTGTGGAAGGTAGGACCTCATTGGAAGAAGAGTGTATGCCTTTGAGAATATCTTGGCCTTTGGTCTCTTTCTGTTACCTTTTCTCTGCTTCCTGACAGCCATGAAGTAAAATCCCACCTCCATCACACGATTCCAAATATATAATGTTCTTATCATAAGCCTGTAACAGAGACACAAGCGACCCCACTGAAACTGTGAGCCTAGATCAGTCTTTTGTCAAGTCGTTTCACTTGTGTATTTGTCACAGCTGTGAAAGTCTGACTGACGCAGTGGACCTGCAGTGGGGCCCAGAGTGCATTTCCAACAAGCTTCAAGGAATCCGGGTCTGGGCTAAGGAAAAGACCTCCTGCTCTCGCAACATCTATGATGAATTATAGAATAGAACTTGAATGGTCATAAGAAAACAGCGTGGCTCACATGCACATTCAATTGGGGAGTCCTACTCTTGAGCCAATCTCCGTGACCAAATGGTACTGCTTGTATGGAAAGTTAGTCTGGTTTTATTGAACAAATCACTGACAATAGTGCTTTTGAATGTATTGAAAAACAAGAGAGGGCTCAGATTTTCTTCTAGACTCTGTTATTTATTGTTCTGCCTTTAAAAAAAGGCTACAGAGGACTTGTGCAGTAACTCAAAAGTATCACCTACCACAGGAAATAGAACAAGAACTCAGAGTCAGTTATAAAATACTTTATATAAAAATTTTCTTCTGAAATAAATGGCTAGCAAAACAAAAATTCCACATAGTCTAGTCACAAAATATCATTGCAAGATTATCAAGATAGTGAGAATGCTCTCAGGAAAATCAGGAATTCTGCAGTAAGGGACATCACCAAGGTCATACCTCACACTTGCAGAGCATCCATTAGAGAGCTGACATGAGGTGGAAACTCAAAGCCTAGATACTGTCTCCCTCAACTGAAGATGATACAGTGGGGGTATACCACCAATATGCCATGCAGACATTATTCAGGTATGTGTGCAGAACACGAAAGTTGGTAGAGATTTTTGCTGAAGGAGCTTAAGAATACCAGCCTTGTGTTCTGAATAAAAGTGTTTCAATTTATGAGACTGCTGTCCAGTTTTGTTTTGTCTCTGAATGACAGCATTCCCTAGCCTCAAAAACACTGTGTCTCACCATTTCTATTGGTTTATTGGAGGGTTGGCTGATTGTTAAGAAAGATGTCCTCTTTGTAATACAAGTGAGATGAATCAGTAAAAATTTGTTTGGGCTCAAGGTAGAGTTGTTGTTAGAAATAAAGGAAGCACAAGCATGTGTTTGTTAAAACAATGTTGAAAGTTCAAGAATGGAAGCAAGAAAATTGAGCTTTCAAGAAGTGGCACCTACTCAGGTGGAAGAGGGCAGGGCCAGTCCATTTGGTGCTGAGCCTGGCCTGACAGAATGGTGCTTTCAAGGGCTCTTGAGCCTGGAGAGCGCTTGCTGGCCCTGCATGAGTGAAGGGACCGGTCCATGGCCTTTGTTCACAGCCTGGCTTTCTAAGCCTCCCAACGTGGTCATGCCCTTTCATTTCCTCCTTCATCTCTTAGCACCATCTCTCAGCCCCCCACAATCACACTCCTAACCTTCATCTTTCAAGCACATTCTCCTGGCTCTGTCCCTGGTCACTCACATCACCAGCTTTCCTTCGTTTCTCAAGTGAACTCATGACCCTTACTGATTAATGCCTCTCTTCATACCATCAGCCCCAGGATCACTTGGTGCTCAGCACTCAGTCTGTGTTTAAAGCAAAGGTGTCACACTTTGGCTGTCCTCGGACAGGCATGCTGTGTAGTGTGGCCCTCCTCTTGCAGATGACTCCAGTGGTGTTTCTACTGCTCCTGACACTTGACCGCAGTTGTCTTTGGGTCTTTTACTTTCTTCACACTTATAGAAAACAAGTCCTAAGTACAGTGACTGTTTACTAAATCTTGATGGCTAAATCTAATCCAGTTGCACAGAGCATAGGCATTGGCTGGTGTGTTCTCTAGAAAGAGCAGAAATCACCCACTCTTCATGAAATGGCATGTATTCACAAATGGCTGACACAGTCTGCTCACTTACCTATGGCCCTTGAGTGTTTTCCTCGGCATATTTATCTCACGTCATGAAAGGATATTTCATGGAAGTAGAATGGATTTTAGATATGAGGCCTTGCTACCTGCCTCATTCTCTTGGCCTTATTCTGCCAGAAACTTTTATTCTTCAAGTTAAAGAAAACTAAAAGATAATTTGAGAACTCAAAACCCAACTCAACCCTTTAAACATCTGCCATGCACGTTTTACCTCACCGACAGCATACAGTGCTGTGGGCAAGGCTTGACTGCTGTACAAACTAATAAATTGAGCCTCAAAAGTTCACCAGCTTTATCCAAAACCATACAACTAGAAAGAGAAAAAAATAAGTACTCATGCGGGTGCACCCAGCAACTCATCATGGGATACGGATGTTCCTAATTTGTGATAAGGTGCCTTGTTCTCTACTAGAAGACATGCTGCTAATGGGATTTGTTTTGCAGTTTGTGTTTAACCTCTATGTGTCTTTGGATATATGATGACCTCTTGACAGATGGCAGATGTTGTGGCTGTGTGCTTCCTATGTCCTCTGGCACATGTATTTTCATTAACGTGTTTAGGCTTAGAAGGGTAAGGTGATTGCCAATGAGCCTAGGTTAAGACTCTCTTGACTACTGGCAACTTCTCGTCATGAACCCTGTTCTTTGTTCCTAGTCAGTTTTCTATTCCTTTTCGATTTGTTGAGATTTAAACTGAGCATTTTATTTCATGCCCTTCTCTCTCTTGGTATAGCAAACTTCTTTTTGCACTTTGTAGAGTGTCCAATGTGTACTTATATCCAACCAAGTCCATTTTCAAATACCGTCCCACTATGATGGTATAGATGTGTTCCTAGTTCTTCCTCCCGTCCTACCCATCATTGCTATCAGTCACTTTTTGCTTATTGATAAGCTCCTACAGAACCATGACTATAACATGCATACATATAAGCATACATAATCTAGTATATAGTTGCTATTATTTTAAACAGGCAATTGTATGTTAGAAGTCATTAGTAATGAAAGACATAAAACCTTTGCTTTGCCCCTACTTTTTCCCTCTTGATACTACTCCTTCATTTCTTCTGTCAGAGTTTCCTACAGGAATCATTTCCCTGCCCTCTGAAGAGCTTGCTTCAAGTTTCTAGCTATGTAACTACTGACAGCTTTTGATAAAACTTGCTTAATTTTGGGTTGCATGAAAGAGCGATTATTTCTCCTTTAGACTTGAGGCTTATTCTACAGTGTGCACGATTATTGGGCTTTCCCCTCTTACCATCAAATTGTCACTCCATTCTTCTCATGCTTACGAGAGTTCTCAAAACTCAGGCACAACACGTTCCTTTGCCTCTATGTTGGTAAAGTGTTTTCTGCCCTCATAAACTGTTTTCTCAAGGATCTTTTCTCATCTTTGACTTCAGCAATTGTAACACTGTACAAGTAAGCATTGTTTTGGGGGAGTGTTTGTCTCTTATTTTTGATTTGGAGATTGTTTTGTTGCTCGTTTTTTGTATTCATTCTGTTTGATGACCTCTAAGCTTACTGGTTCACAAACACACTAAATAAACGTAATAAAGAAAAAATTAATGATTTTATGACCCACTCAGAGGTGGCACACACACACAAACTGAATGTAATTAAGAAAAATTAAGAATAATTTTATGATTCACTCTGAGGTGGCCATTTTTTTGAAAAACAAAGCAATAATCCACTTAACTTAGAATGTGCAGTAGCTGAAATGCATAGACAAATATTCTCAAGGCAATAGCTAGATTAGCTTTGGTTATATAACTAGGACTAGAACCTAATCAATATAACACATAAAACTAACACCAAACAGACTGTAGATTAGCAGTTATCTATTTCCCCTTTTACATATTAGTTCTAGATTCATGGTATCATATGTACAATTGGGATTATGTTTTCTTGACATAGATAGATAGATAGATAGATAGATAGATAGATAGATAGATAGATAGATTCATAGATATACATAGATATACATATATAGATATATATTATCATATGCATCAGAAAGTAATGTGACAGACACTAAATTCAGGTATATTTTACTAAAGGGTAAAGGGACTCTATATTAAATAGATCATGTGAGAATGTTGGGCTACTACTGTATTAAGTCACAGTGGTGATAACTTTTGACAAATTACTATTTTGGGAAACCTAAGGTCAGGTTTTGAAAATTAACGATTTGAAAATAAATGATACAAGAGTATTACTATGAGGACTATTTGGGGTCAGATAAGCAATGTAAAATAATTTGTACACGTGGCATATTTGCTGGAATTTTATTGTTTGGACCAGGTAAGAAAACCATATTACATTTTCTATGCCTATGACAGGCGCTCGAGCCACAGCACTCCACCACTGTGCAGTCATATCTGAGCACTCAGCGTGTGGTTGACCACCAGCAGGGCAGCAGCTTGTGTGTGTAATGTGTGGTGAAAAAAAAGTAGATGGTAGTAGAGGAGTCTTGACAATCCACACTTTTAAATTTAGATTCCCTCCTGAAAAACACACCATGCTTTCCTAAACTCTACCTTGCATTAATCAGGGTATGCTGGAGAAGCAAACTAGTGGCATGAATATATCCTGAAGAAAGAACCTGCTAGGTTGGCTTGCATAGTATATTTAAAGGAGTCCAGCGATGCCTAGCTCATTTGGAAGAGGCTTAGAACCCGGTAGTTGCTCAGAATACGAAGCTGGCTGCCTCGACAATGACAGTAGGGATCCCTGGAGCGCCACCAGCTTTTAGACTATGATGGAGACCTGAAGAAGCTGTTTCTGACAGCAGTGATGGAATCAGCAGCAGCAGTGTCATCGTTGTTATCACCATCAGCAGCAGCAGCAGCGATGAACTCACAGTGAAAATGAAACTCAGGGAAGCAAAATGTCAAAAGGCCTTCCTTCCTCCATGTCCCTTCATCTGTGCCACCACTAGAAGGTGTCACCCACACTTGGGTTGTGCCTTCCCACATCAGTTAAGGTCATCAAGACGATTCCTCAAGACACACTCACCAGTCAGCCTGAGGTAGGTGATCCCTCACTGAGGGGCTCTTCCTGCTCTCTTCCTAGATGATTCTAGACTGTGTCTAGTTGGTGATTTAAACGAATCATCACAGAGGGATGCTTGTGGGAGCCCAGGGTTGATGTCGCAAGTTACTCCCATTGCTCTCTGCCCTGTTTATTGAGACAGAGTGTCTCAGTTGCTCACAGAGACCACTGCCCAGGTGAAGCTACCTACTCAGCATTCTCAGGACATTCCTGGCTCCACCTTATGATAAACAGAGTCTCACAGGCAGGCTGGCTCGCCTTCCTGGCATTGAAGAAGGAAAGAAATTGGGGCAGGGGCATTGAGTTGAATTCCATTTCTTGTACCTGAGTCCATCTCCCTGGCCTAGAAATTAATTTTTAACTTTCATACTTAAAATGGTCGTTGATCAAATCTTAAATTTTATTTTGAAATGACTGGTCGGTCTGAGGGATTTCAAACAAGAATAACACTACTCCTTAATTTTTACCAGAACTAATAATTAACAGTAACAACACTAAAGAAGTCTTGGTATGTGTCCAGTCTCAAGGACTGAAGCCAAAACGAACATTCACGCCCTCTGCATGAACAGTCCATTTACATATGGATATGCCGACTCAATTTGAATAGTGTGTTCTTGAATCCCAGGAGGAAAGAGCTAAGTTCATACCCCTGCTGGTTTGTATCCAAACCAAAAAGAAAATAAACAGTAATTGGGCAGATAAATTTATTAAAATTATACATCTAGACGTTTTTATACAAAATATTGACTTCAAAATATTTTCCAATAATGTGAAGAAAAAACATAAAGTGAGCTTTGTATTATCTTTGTAATTTCAAAACTATACCCTCCTATACTCAGTAGGCGCTAAAGTATGTGATAGCTACAGTGGTATCTCTAATGTTTTATGTTTTTACAAATATTTTTCATGCTAATAAACTCAAGTTACAGTTAATAATTTTAATTGCATCTTGTATGTTACTTTATTGCTGCCATTTCAAACTTCATTTTAATTATATAAAAATGTATGCATGAGATGGTAAAATATGCATGGTTACAAACTATTTCAAATATCACACAATTTGCTTATAGTAAAATATGCAACTAGCAGAAATAACTAAAAGTGAAATTCATTATTTCTTTTTATGTAATAATTGTGATGGTTTTATTTCTAAACTTGAGAACCGCAGGATGAATGGAACAAAATGTAAAGCTATTCATTTATTTAAACATTCTTCATATCAACTTTTTCTACCATGTATTCATACCATGTTCATGGCATGTTAGTTGTAAATAAACTCCCAGATTTCCGAGAGCAACACGGGTCTTCAAGGGTAGACAATGTCCAACTAATGATGCCAATGCCATAAACCTTATAGCTGGAGTTGCCGTGAATGAAATTAGGAAAAGGAGAGTGTACTGAGGAAGTCCCATGTTTTCTGGAAATGAAGGAGGGTGATGGTGGGGTGAAAGAGCGGGACGTGTCCAGGCAGAGAAACAGTCCAGGCAGAGACTTCAGGGTGCTTCTTAGAACAGTTCTAGACCGGCAGAATTCTGTGAGGCAAGGGGAGGGGCCAGAACCATCCCAGGCCTACAAGGTCGGCAGAGGTAAGATCGCAGATGGCCACTGTATTTCTAATTAGAGATTTCCATCTGGATCTTAAAAGGCACAAACAGAGGAAACTCAGGCAAGGCAGACATGGTGAGAACTTGCATTTCAGCCCAAAGTGAAGAGTGGACTGAACTGGCTTTGTTGTAGGTGAGGAAAATCCTCTTGGGCACTCTGGCAATTCCTAACAAACGTTTGCCCGGGAATAGGTGGACTAGTGAAAGGACAGATCAGGAAACAAGCAATGGGGACTGAAACCTGAATAAATGCTAGGAGGCTGGCTGAGGCTGGGAGACCAAGGAGGGTGAAGCATCCAGTGTAGGCGGAGCAGAGACGGCCTCCGCGGAGGCGGAGCAGAGCAACATCTAGGGTGTGGTGTACGTGATGTGCGGGCATTGCTATCAGCTGCTGAGACAGGTGACCCTGGAAGCGGCTTATAATGTTACTTTTGTAGTGATGAGGAAGGGAGCAGAGAGATGCAGTTGAGGATCTGCGTTCGGGCACACTAGGTTTGCTGTCCTTGTGAATGTCCACAAGGAGGCTGTAAGCAGCGATTGTACTTGTCCAGATGATAAGAGAGACCATGAGAGAGTCAGGTTGTCTAAGCAAACGTTCTGTAGAGTCCAAAGGGTCTGTGAAGTGTCAGGAGGGCTTCCCTAAGGAAGAGTGACTGAAAAAGCATTGAACATCAATTTCCCCCTTTGCATGCTACGTGATGGCCTGGGAAGATATGTTCCTATTGAAAACTGTGTTAGAAAGCTTTCCACACCTTACCGCAATGCACAGGACACTGGGCATCTGAGGACTCTGTCCTCAGCCTATGGATTCCCAGTTTGCTGCACAGAAAGGAGGAAGGCAGGTGAATGTCAAGCTTTTCCACACATGGCCCACCTCCTCTTATTCATAGCTAGCCAACTAAGAATGTAAATAAGTCCAACTAGTGTAATAAAAAGATTAAAATAATGACTTCATGAAATTCTTACACAAATGGATGGAATTAGAAAAATATCATCCTGAGCAAAGTAACCCAGTCACAAAAGCACACACATGGTGTGCACTCACTGATAAGTGGATATTAGCCCAAAAGCTCAGAATACCCAAGACACAATTCACAGACCACATGATGCTCAAGAAGAAGGAAGACCAAAGTGTGGATGTTTCAGTCCTTCTTAGAAGGGAGAATACTCATGGGAGGAAGTACGGAGACAAAGTGTGGAGCAGAGACTGAAGGAAAGGCCATCCAGAGACTGCCCCATCTAGGGCTCCATCCCATATACAGTCACCAAACCCAGACACTATTGAGGATGCCAAAAAGTGCTTGCTAACAGGAGCCTGATATAGCTGTTTCCTCAGTGGCACTGCCAGAGCCTGACAAAAACAGAGGCAGATGCTCACACCCAACCATTGGACTAAGCACAGACTTCCCAATGGAGGAGTTAAAGAAAGAACTGAAGGAGCTAAAAGGATTTACAACCCCATAAGAAGAAAAACAATATCAACCAACCAGACCCCTCAGAGCTCCCAGGGACTAAACCAACAACCAAAGAGTATACATGGAGTGACTCATGGCTCCAGCTGCATATGTAGCAGTGGATGGCCTTGTCGGGCATCAATGGGAGGAGAGGCTCTGAGTCCTGTGAAGGTCCTGTAATGCCCTAGTGTAGGGGAATGCCATAGCAGGGAGGCATGAGAAGGTGGGTGAGTGGGGGAGCAACCTCATAGAAGCAGTAGAAGGAGGATGGGATAGGAGGTTTCCAGAGGGGAAACCAGGAAAGGGGATAGCATTTGAAATGTGAATAAAATATCCAATAAAAAAGAAAAAAAAGAAGCATTTTCATTCTAGGGTAGATACTCTAACACACTCCAATTTACCTCATCTCTCCTGCTTGCTTGATTTATTTTGTTTTGATTGTTGTTTCTGTTTTGAGATGGCATCCCACAGAGTGGCTCTGGCTGGCTTGGAATTCACTATGAAGACCAGGCTGGCCTCAAACTCAAAAGATCCACCTACTCTGTGCCAGGATGAAAGGCATGTGCCACCATGCCTCACCTTGATTTTGTTCGTTTGTTTGTTTTTGTTTGGTTGGTTTGTTGGATTGTTTTTTATGATAAAAATGTGAACCACATAGTTTAAAAAATTAATTGTGTTGCTAAAGAAGGCATTTTAAAAAGATTTCCCTGGTATATGATTCTTTTCTGTTTAATTTTGTGTTTCATAAATATGTCTGACAGCATGATGTGATAATCTCAGAACATTAGATGTAAGATATAGAGGAAGGACGAACCATAGACCCCAGGATGGGCTTGATAGGGTTTCAATGCTGAGTCAGCCCACTGCACTGTACAGCAGAGCAGTGAGTGAGGGGGCCATCTTGACAATGGAAGCTACTTACCCATGCCTGGGATAGTCCATCCTATTGTCCATTCACTGTGCACACTCAGTGGAAAACACCTGGTAAACTGAGAAATACCAAGAGGATGCTCAACTCCAAACCACAGTCATTTCACAAGTAAGCATGCTAAATAATGCTTCAGTTTGTCTGTCTATACGCATACATGTATGTATGTACAATGTGTGTATGCATGTATATATGCATGTACATGTGTATATGTGTGCATGTATATATGCATGTATTTTGACTCAGACTGCCTTTGAACTCACTATGAAGTCAAGTCTCTCCTGATCCTTTTGTTTCCATTTTCTAGCAGGAATGAAACACCACACTTGGTAAGATGCTAATTATTTGCAAAAGGTGATTTGTATCTCAAACAAGCAGAATAAAGATTTTGTTATCAAGATTCCACACCCAATGAAAGGGCTTAAAGAGCAAGTTAAATAGGAATTGTTCAAATATAATATATTGCTTGGGAAATGGAAAGCTATATACTTGCTGGGACTATAATAAGGAAAACAGGAAACTGTAATTCAGAAAATGACAGGACTGGATTCCATACAAATAACTAAAGAAGCCTCCATCTCAGCCAGCATGAGTGTTAAGGTAAAAATGACATGTCTCTTGATGCTGACAATATTTTATAATAATAATAATCTTGAAAATAATAGTTTCTCAGCCAAGATTGATGTAGGAACAAATCTCACCAATAAATGTCATTCAGTACCACTTGTATTCCCACTGCAAGACATTGTCTAAGAAAGCAGAGGACAAGATAATTGGATGCTTGTCTTCATATCTGAAAACGGAAAGTTTGTTTATTATAAGTACTGCCTTGGTATTTACATGGATGATGTCCTAAGGAAATTCATACACAGCTTACCAGTTCCTCCCCAGAGAGCAACTAGTGTGAAAAACTCTCCAATGTGAACCAAACAACTGAATGACAAGATCAAAATGGTCAACTTCATTAAACAAAGACCAGCTCCTTGTGGGTGGTTTTAAGTGAATTTGAAAATCCTAATGTTCGCATTCTCAGCTTCTATACCCAGAGCCTTGAGAGGGGAAGGTCTCAACAAGGTGTTTGGCTCTTCAATGGGAATGTTTTCAAGAAATGAGTAGGTCAGAATTTGTTAACATTTGCTATGAATAATGGCAGCAAAACATATCTACTTAGTTTTTTTTTATTGCATTATCCACTTGAATATGTCTTGTATGAGTTAAGGAAATAATTTTTTTCATTCAGATGATAGATCTTTAAATTATAAATTAAAAAAAAAAAAACTTAAGAAAAACAAGCCACAAAGAAATTTGAGGATGTTTCAACTGATCGTTGACCTGGAAAGGAGGGAGGACGCACCCACACTGGAAGCCACCCCTAGCCTAGAAGAGAACACAGCACGGGAGAACGCTGGGGCCAGCATGGGAACTTGATGGCTGAAAAGAAAACTCTGAGCAGAAACCACCTTCTTCACTCCAGAAGATGATCTGACCCCTTGGGCAGCTCTGAGTCTCCATGGTAGCAGAGTATCTTCTCTTGCAGAGAAGTTACAAGCATTTTGAATTGGTTTTTAGTGTTTTTGACTTAGGATAATCAAGTACTTTCCTATCTAGCCAGCATGGAAGGACGAAGTCAGACCTTTTTTATTGTAGTTGGAATTAGAATATTCATGTACTTCTTACATCTTTTATTTTGAGATCATAATATAGTTATACCATTTCTCCCTTTCTTTTCCAAGCCCTCCCATTAACTCTTCTTGCCGTTTTTCAAATTCATGAACTCTTTTCATTAGTTGTTATTACATGCCTATATGTACATGCATATATCTTTCTAAATACATATATACAACATATGTATGTTCAGTCGGTATAGTGTTACCTTGTATGTTTGTTTTGGGGCCTGACCACTTGGTAGTGGATAACTAGTTGGTGAGCTCTTCCCTGGGGAAGGCTGTTTCTCCTGCTCTCAGCTTCCCTTAGGTGCCTGCAGCCCTTTGTGTGGAGTGGAGGTCTTGTGAGCTGCCTCCATCCACTTTGGCATGTCCACGATGTTATCTTTGTCCAGGTGATAGTTAGGTGAGACTTTGTGGGTGCAGCCTGTGGCATTACCATGGGGATGGTCTCACAGCACACTTCTGATGTTCTGGCCTTGCCATCTTTCTGCTCCGTCATCTGCAATGTCCCCTGAGCTGTCAGTGTGGAAGTAGATGCATCCCCTGGGTCTGAGCTCCCGAACTCTGCATTTTGATTAGTTGTGGTTCTCTGTGATGGTTTCCATCTGTTGCAAAGAAAAGTTTCTCTCAGATATTTGAATCAGTACTGAGAATTACTATAAGCAAAAACTAAGCCACAGGTCTCATGTTAACTGTGTAGATTTCACTCTTTTTGATTGAAATAATACTTTTATCCATATGAGGCTTCCAAAAGAGATCAAGGAGTCAACTTATTTGCCTAATAATTTTGTAATTGTCCAGCCTAAATTTCAGTTTAATCATGTCACCTAGTAAGAAATATTATGTTAAAGTTTTACAATGCATATGCACACATAAAAATATACATGTATATGCATATATAACAAATGATATTTTTATTTTTAGTTCTTTGGCTTATTCATGTTGGTGATTTTATATAAAGCATTCATAATGTCTTTGTGTTCTTAGCAGCATTAATTAAATCAATTTGAAAACTTAAATCTATCAACTATGCTTACTTAACAGAAATATATTGTTAATTTGTGACTTTTAAATTTTTTACTGAAAAAAATAAGGAAGTTAAAATTTAAAAATTTAAAATAGACCTAACTGACTTTATTTCTTTCCGTTTTCTTTTCTTTCTTCCTTCCTTTTATTTATTTAAAGAAAGGCTAGTTTAAACAGCATTTATTGTGTAAATGAGAAAAAGCAAAACATACCAAACCTCTTGCCATACACTGAGAACCATGTACTGTACCGCACTGGGCTCTTTCATAGTAGGTACTTGTAATGAGACTTTAAAGTATATCATGTACAGTTAAAAAAAATTAATTGGAATTTTCTCTTTTTTTCCTTAAGAAAAACTTCATGTACCTTTAACTTACATTTAAGTCAGTGTCTTCAGTGAGATGGGGAACCAGACAGAATTAGACTGGCTAATGACAAATTAGCCAAAATAAATGCATTCATAGGAAACTGTCATTCTCTCCTTAAAACATGTTAATGCTTTGGAATTTCAAGGCAAAAGCCCTCGCCCCAGGGATCCCCACAGATTACGTGTGGCCATCCCTCTGAATACCAACCCCGAATCGCAACCCCTTATGTAACCCCTCTACCACGCCCCATCAGCCCAGTCCATGTAACAGCAGTCCATTGGCCAGAATCATCAGAGAGTCAGAGAGACAGGAGAAGAAGTGGAAGAAGCTCTGACCTGAGTGGGGACGAGAAGGCATGGGAAAGGAGAAAAGACCTTTTCCCTGGCACCTGGCTCAGAGGGCAGAAACCTCAACACAACTGGAAAAAACTCTCCATTGACTGTAGAGACAAGAGCCATTTCTAAAGACAATGCACACAAGGATGTTGAAAGTAAGAAGTAAATGTGTTTGCTTTGGGCCAGGACGCCTGTGCAGGAGCTTAAGCTGTATGGGCACTCTTCCCTGGGCCTCAACCTAAATAACAAGGCTTGGAAAACCCTCACAATATAAAATTAAATAATCAGCGCAAAGTTTAGTAATTAATATTTAAACATTGCTTAAACGTTAAACATGCTGGTGAATTGCATCTTTTGAACAACATAACATGCCGTGCCAGGAGAGGATTATTCTGATGAGGAGTTCAGCCTTGAGTCCTGTCTGGGGCAATTGCTCCCACTCAAGAGAGACACTCTTGTGAGGTGATCTCTTCTTAAGGCTTACTACTGCTTCTGGTAATTTGGATCCCCCTTCATAAAAAGCCTTATTCACTGGAAGTATAATGCCTGGAACTCAAGGTAGCTTCAGGGAGGGTAGTTCTGAAGGGAAACGTTAAAGAGATGGAACTGAGACTGACAGGGGCAGAGAAAGTGAGTTAGGCCAGTGACCATCCCTCCTTCATTGTCGCTTCTGTCTCTGACCGGCAGAAAAGAGCGACGACACAGCGTTCTTCTCAAAGCACTTTATTCAGGAACCTTTTAACATGCATGCAGGAAAAATCTCTCTCGCACCCCGAATCGCAACCCCTTATGTAACCCCTCTACCACGCCCCATCAGCCCAGTCCATGTAACAGCAGTCCATTGGCCAGAATCATCACATGTCATATGGTCCGATCTTGCATCATGGTGCACCTGCGCAGTTCTCACGATGGTCGTGGCTTATTTTCCGGTGCATGAGGAAGTCAGGTGCAAGTCATAAGACTTGGCTGCAGTCCCGGGAGCCATCTTGGGACTGCTGCCACACCTGCTCCTCACACTTCATTAATGTTATTTTTGTTTCGTTACAGTTGTAATCATGCTGATTAATTTACTCTGCACTGTAGAAATATTTCTTATTGGGAATTCAGTAAGTCCAAACCTTATTGAGAAAGTATGCTATAGGGAGAAGAATAGAGAACATCAGATTAAAGCTTAAAGAAATGCAATACTCTGAACACAGTGGGTGTGTCTGTAATCTCAGCATGTGGAAGAAAGGACAGAAAGACCTCCCTGAGTGCAAAACTAGTCTAGACTGTAAAATGAGTTCTGGGCCACTCTGGGGTACCGAGTGAGATCCTGACTAAAACTTCACACACACACACAAGCACATGCCCCCACCCACACATGCACAAATACTTCCACACCAACACACACACACACATACACACGAGTGCATACTCACAGCCAAAGAAACTGAGACAGGAAGATTGGTAGGAGTTAAAGTCCAACTTGGGGTCCGTAGTGAGCATGGGATCACATATCCAGACTTTGTCTTTTAAAAAGGGATAAAGTAAAAATGTACAACTGTTACAGATCAAAAAGAAAACAATTGGCTGATGAAGGAATAATGAGAAGAACAGGTCATATGGAATGAAAAAGCAAGAGGAGCCCAGTCAGTGGAGGGCTACTCCATGGTCAGGCCAGTTTCGTGATTTCTCTGGTGTCATCTTAAGACTGGGTTTAGCCTATTCAAGGGGTTATTCAACAACAAGAACTAAAGAGATCAAGTCATTGAATAACGCTCCACTGTTTACATTCTGTGTACCAGTAAACTATGGAGCATTCGGAGTGTAACCGTAGGAATAAATGGGATTTGGAGTATGTGTGTAACCACCCAGTAGAAGGAAGATATCAAAGGCACAGAGGAAAAGGCAGGCAATGGACTGGGTACAAAGGCATTGGAACCTCACATGGAGGTTCCATGCACATTTCACTCGGCTCCACTCATCTCCTGGCCCCCCACGCCATTCCCCACTGACCTGAGTGCTGTCTCTCTTCACTTTGCACTGTTGTCTCTTCCTTAAAGTGTGCTCACTACCCAGTCTGTGGTCCACTTCCAGTGTCTCGGCCTTTACCTATGTTCACCTCCACCAGGTCATGCATATTTAAAAGAGATTAGGACACATACACACAAACATCTACACACATATACACACGCACATACACACACATACACACACACACACACACTTGAACATAGGGTACTTGCCTTTCTGAACTTGAGTTATCTTGTTTGAAATAAGCTAATTTTTTTTTACAGGTACTGTAAAACTGTGTGTCAAATGTGTGTGCTCTGTGTGTTGGGGAAGGAATCACTAACATTGGTATCATCCCTAGCTAACAATGAGCTCTACAAGACATCACTATGTACAAACTCTTTGTGAAATAAGCAATAGGAAGTCATGAGAAAATGAATGCCTTGAGAGCCTTATTTATATTAAAGGAGTGTGTGTGTGTGTATGTGTGTATGTGAGTGAGCATGTGAGTGGGTGTGTGAGTTTGTGTGTGTGTGTTGTGTAAGTGTATGTGAGTGAGTGTGTGTGTGTGTGTGTGTGTGTGTGTGTGTGTGTGTAAGCTATGTATCTGCTACACCTTTTCAATTGGAGGAATTTGTTTTCTCTGTTAAGCACCAAAATAATGAGTGGTTTCTTAATCCCTTAGGGATTAGGGAGAAGGGTGAAGAATGTGGAGGAGGATTGAGAAGAGGAGGAAGAGGATGGGGTAAAGGGAGGAGGAGGAGGAGGAAGGGCAGGAGGAGCAGGAGGAGGAGCAGGAGCAGGAGGAGGAGCAGGAACAGGAGGAG